>NC_143017.1:148174695-148384695 GCF_055824585.1 Amblyomma mixtum | reverse complement strand
AGTGCAAAATGAATTTCTTTGACGCACAAAAATTTGTCTTCATTTGTTGTAAACTTGAACGGAAGAGCAAACTAGAGCTCATAACAAGGGCTGGTGAAGGGCTTGCTTTTAGTTATTTTTCATTGTTTGCTCGGTCAGTGAACGCTTTTAAGGAACTGAGAGTACGCACGGCACACAACACACGCGGTCGTTACTGCGAAGCACCATCATGTGTAAACGCACCTCAAATCGTCTCACTCTGGCTGCTCCAAGAAATGCAAGCCTTGGGAACGCACCTACCGTGTGCTCGCGCATCCTTCCATTTTGAGTGCGCGTGTGATGACTTTACTCGCGGCCAGAACGGCCATGGATGAACTGGTTTTCCGTGCGGTCGTATGCACGTTCTTTTTTGTCGCATATCTCTTTTTACCATGTACGTAAGTGTCGACGCTTGGAACTACACGGACGCCGCTTTTCTGATGTTTTGTACTGCACCGCGAGAGTATATTTATCTGACAGTGTTCGTTGGCACTGCCGCACTATTAATTACCGTCATTTTTTCTCTTTACTTGCAGGTAAGCAGAGACCTCCCTGGTGTTCCTACTCTTGTGTTGGCGGGTGACAGTGAGTGCCTGCTTCCCCTATTCTTCTCTGGTGGCTTGATGCTGCATAAACTATATAAGGAACAGAATGGACAGCCTCATCCATTTGCAAAGTCCGCGGACCCTGATTAACGAAGACTGCCCATTACGTCTTATCGTCACATCTTAATTCTGTGCTACCACTTTCTATGACGTGTAGCTTGTTTTCTTTATTGCGTGTTTCATTGAGCAGACGAGGTCAGACCATCCTGATGCAGGCCCCGCTTCTCTAGTCTCAGACCATATGGGTGCTCCTTCGTCATGTATCAATGACAGCCCCTTGTTCTTCATAACTGAAGCAGGGAACCTAGATTCGTCACTTATTCAATTACCTCGTCCACATACCACCAAACAATGTTATAAAAAGCTGAACCTTGTCATAATACAGCCTAACAAGAAACTAATTATCATCTTTGTGACTGTCGCTCCATTATAGGCCGACAGATGAGCTCTTCTGTACTTGCAACGTTGATATATGTTGACTTAATTCGCAAAGCAGCAGACGGGTGGGAGACCTCGTTCTCGATTAAACATCCACGGTGCCAAGTCATACCACTCTTGGGGAACAATAAAAGTTAGCGCAGGCTTTTATCTTGTCGCAACATAGCAGTAGGACACTTCCTTAAATTGCTTGGCTTCAGTTCTTGCTACTAACCCTCTCTCGAGGAAAACATCTTATGGTTTTGCCTCCCTTCCACTGCCATGTTATCTCGCGTCATTTCGTGTTCTTCGATGACTTCAAACGAAAATGAGCATCTCCCGGGACGACCACATATGAAAACCATCACTGTCACGCACACGCTGCAAGTACGGCGTCAAGCATTGTTCAGCCAGAGGATAAGGCTCGAATCTGTTGCTGGTATTTGTTCCTCTGTCAATATTACTATTGTTATTGATTGATTGATTGATTGATTGATTGATTGATTGATTGATTGATTCCAAAGAAATCTTCTTTGAAAACAGGAAACCAGATGCCTTCACGTGACTATGAAAAGCGTTGGTTGGACAGAATGGATTTCCGTGTTTATGTCGAGTTTGAAGACACGGTTTAGAAAGAAACGATTTCTAACACTCTGCTGCACTTCCAGAAAGTTCTATAATTATTCATCTGGGGACAGACGCAGAAGCACACTCTCTCTGAAATTCTCTTCTCGCCACTCCTTTAATTGAGGTCCCCTCGGTTGACGCAAACTGTCCAAATAAGTTCTCCGCGAGGGACACTTAAGTGAGGCCAAACGACCGCTACGAATGGGTTTTCGAAAAGAACGCCCTCGTCGCACGGCCTTGACCGTGCGTGAGACAAAAACAGCGCGCGCGAAAGCACTCGCCGCTCCGTCGACGCTGGCCCGCCCGCTTGGTCGTCCTGGAGGGACAAATAGGAAGGCGGCGAAAGGAAGGTTCGCGCTGTTGGCGCAATGACGTTACGCAGCGAAAACGCGATAAACAAACAGCACCAGAATCTGCCCAAAGTGGCGAGCGCGGCTTCAGCCCAGCCTTCGCCGAAGAGTTTCCTACTTGTGTACGCCCCCTTCCTTCGCTCTCACTCTCATCCTCCTCACCCCGCGTAGCAGTGGTGAAGCGGGATGGGGGGGCGCCCACCCGGCAAACGCCGACAGCGCCGTTCTGCGCTCAATTATGCCTCCGCGTTTCCTCTCATTTCCGCGGAGTTAAGACCGCGCGGCCTGCATGCGTGCCAGAATAGAGTAACAACAAGAGAAAGAGAAATAACCTGAGAATAAGTGAACGCGCCCGGACTCCGCCTGCGGATTTCGCCGCTGGCTGCTGTCAGGAGCGCGCGTTCTATCGCGGCCCCGCGAAATCAATGGGGCCCGGCCTAGCGGGCGCTTTCCGTCAAGGACTTGCGCTCCCGATGTGTTTGTTCGCCGTGCCAACGTTAATCGCGCCGAACGTAGATGCGCGCTGCTTACCTTGCCTGGTGACGCAGGTGCGAGCGAAAGTTCGCGCGGCACAGGCCTGACCGGAAAGCTCTTAAAACGAGCCGGCAGACGGCGCTGAAGCTGGCTGGCCCTGTTTTTAACGCGTGCCTGCCATTCCAAATGTGCACTTTACCTGTGCCAGGAAGGAGACGGTCTATTTTCCTATTTTCTCCGACACATGTGGCGCGAAACTTTTCTGCCTGGCAACAGCCCCTTAATCGAGGATAGTTGAAAGGGCATTTTACGCTTTATAAAACCTTTGCGCAACTTTCTAACATAAGTCCGAAATGGCAGTCGGAAGGCAACACGATTCAGTGTTTTTGGTTCGTTGCGTTCTTCTGCGCTCGTGGTTTTCGAAATTATTCGAGAAGATTACGCGTAAATTTCTATGCAAGTCTCGGCCAAGCAGTAGAGGCATTTATTTCTTATTAAAGTGATGGCTAGCGCGTAGCCTGGTGATGAAGAAGTAGAACGACTAAACTGGCCACTTATCTATTGCAGCCCGTTTTGCGATTGCGAGGTTATGAACAAAACTGCAGAAAAGAGACAAGCCTACGTGAACGCGGTATAACACGCAGTGCATTCGGGATTTAGGTCATACTGCGTACCCCGCGGAAGGAAGGAAGCAATTGTTCTCTCTTTCCCTCTTACGCACACACAGACGCACGGCGCGCGCGCGTGTGTGTGTGCGTGCGTGTGTGTGCGCGCGTGCGTGTGTGTGCGTGTGTGTGTGTGTGTGTGTGTGTGTGTGTGTGTGTGTGTGTGTGTGTGTGTGTGTGTGTGTGTGTGTGTGTGTGTGAGAGAGAGAGAGAGAGAGAGAGAGAAAGGCCGGTTCGCGGCTGAAACGTTGAATAACTCAAGGTTTTCACTGTGGCTCTCTGAACCGGAAACAGTGAGTTTTTCATTTCCTGCTAATTTTTTTTCATATGGACTATATAAATGCCGTGAAAGGACGCCGTCGTCTTGAATTTCAATTCCCTCCCAAGTGGCTTTCCTGTTAGTGTGCCTCTCCTTTCTCTATTCCCTGTCTCCTCACGTACTCATCCGTGATCGCGACGCGGGAAATGGCTTCAAATGCGGCTTCGCCTGCTGTCGGATCGAGCCACAACATTTGACCGTTATCTCTTTCTTTTATGTCTATATGTGTTTCTTTTTTCTTCTTTCTGCGTCTCTCCAATACCGTAACCTAACAGCGTTACTTCGTACGAAAGCCACGTTTTTGGCGCCCGCATATAGGCGCATCACGTTGTGAGGTGGTAGAAGGGGGGGGGGGGGTACGAAGCCTCCAGTACATCCCATCCCCTAATAACAAAGCCATACCACACGTGTATGAGCTTAAGTGGGGCACCAGTCCTTTGGGACCTGCCGCGGAGAGCCATTTAGCTGCTTTCTGACGGTCCGTGTGCGTCTGGCGCCCAACGTCCTTGAAAAGAAAAAAGAAAAGAAAATACGAAACCAGGAAAACTAATCGCTGCCTTCTCAGGTGAAAGTTTTCGCTCTTCTTATCGCGGTTCGCAGCAGGCCTTGGCTTCAGCGTCCCGCATAGCCGCTCATCCGTCCTGCCAGAACTCTTTCATTAGCGAGTGTCGTGCGGTTTAAATAAAGGCAGAGGTACGGGAAAAGAAAAACGAGTTTGGAAAAAGACTCGGGAGACGGGGAAGAAGAGCGCGGGCTGCAGAAAAATTGCGAGACGCGGGATCCTCTCTGCTTGGGCTAAGCCTTTCGTGCTATAGTCCGCAGCGCTGCCGCGCCTAATCCCTCCTGGCCTTGTGCCCGTGAACGAAGCCAGGTCACTGTATACACGGAATACAACTTAGTCATCCCGCTCTCGCGCTCCCAAACGCGTGCGTTGGTGCTGAATCCGTCGCTGCGTGCGAGGCATGAGACAGTTCCGTGCGCTTCATAAACAGGGTCACACACGCTTTATATGCCGCCGACCAACACTGGTAGCAGCGCCTTTGCAAGTCTCCGGGGATCAGCTTGTACGCCCTCCCGGCCTTCTCCTGTAAGACACGCGCATCACTCCTTCCGTCTATTCTCGCTCTCCGAGTTCGTTCACATGCGCCACAGCTGCACGCGTCCTTCGTTACCTAATCCCTGCCGGGCTGCAGTAGCTATGGGGAACGAATGGAATCAATTCTCCACTCGCGCACGCTTGCAGGGACACGAGCGCAAACAAGGGCGTCTTTTGCGCTCGCGTGCTCATACGGATGAGCGGCTCGGCGCTAGCACGCAGCGGAATCAAAGACAGCGAACCCGCAAAGAGAACTGTAAGGCTGGTTAAAAAAAACATCCAGTCGAAGAAGAATCTGCACGGAACGGCGTTTGGGATTAAGCGGCTGCTAAAAGAACACCCCATCAGGCCAGCAGTTCCAGATAACGGGCATCCGCCATGTTGAAAAAGGCGTCGGTCGCTGATCGCGGCGTTGCGGGGCCCGTATGATGCACGGTTGCGGGAACTTTTGTTCGGAGAAACACGGCCGCGGCGCCCAATGCGCAGCCAGGTTACGTTTTTGCTCACGATGGCCGCTCTCTGCTTTTAGCGCTTAAAAAACTCACTCTCGGTTCGATCAGCTAGCAGCGTCTGGTTTCATTCTTTCCTCGACGCGTGCATGTCCATTCCGAGAACTAAATGGTTCCCATTTGATCGACGTCCTCCTTTACGTAAGCGTTGCTCGGTGCCGGCCCTGAAGTGCCCCTCCGCACTGCTTTCGTGGCCTCACACCCGAGAAGCGGGAATCGCTTCCATTTCCTTAGGTGTTGCGCAGTTCTGGCCTGTTGTGGGGTTCAGGAAATGTTCAACATTGCTTGCGCGTCAAGTGAAAAACGAAAGCGTTTTCGAGGTCGATAAAACGGCCTCTCTGGGTTTCCCATTTCAGGCCTGAAAGCAGCACCGTTAAAACTGGGAACTTGCAAAAGGGAACATTCTTCCGTAAAGAAACCTCGTCTTCCAAAATTTAGTAAAGTGCGCTGTTTTTGATCTGAGTTGCGCAGCAAAACTGCACTTCACAGAAAGAAGTACTCCTTTTACGAAGCGTAAAGCTCAGCCCTCGGGTTTTTTTTTTTTCTAATCCTCGGAGAGTACACTGGTGACGCTAAACGTTTGGTGAGTGAAGCTCTGAGCAGCGGAAGCTGGAGATGCAAAGGCATCATTCGTTGACGCATTACGATGAACACCACATGCCCGCGCACTTCGCATGTAATTCAGGTTTTAATGGGATCGCATTACACGCCCATCGGAGTGAAAAAGCGGCGTCGAATCTCATAAATGTGCCTGATTGGTCGAGGAGATATGACGTCACAACGACGCCACGAGAAAGAACGCGATGTCACCGCACCGGAAGGAGCGTCACTTCCGGTAAAGGAGTCAAAACCTTCTAATGATATCCTTGCTTTGGCAACACATAATATAATTATGTATCCCTGAGCTTTTTTGCGCAACATTTCATCAGCTGGAATGACTTAATTAGAACACGAATAACACTCAATTTTTGTTCCTCCTACAGACGGCGCTTGAGTTTTACAAACTGAAAGCAATGCACTTTCTAGCTAAGCATGTGTTCCGTTCCATTATTTTCCTTCCAATGCGATCGGTATGCCAGGATTGTGGTTGATAGAGGTTTATGATGCGTGCTGGTCCATAAATAATATCTTATACAGAATCCTGTATGGGATCCTGTATGGCATCATATATGGCATCCTGTTCGTACGCATAGTTCCACTAGTTGCACGTCATGCCTGCCCATATAATGTTTCATCTAAATTAAGCTGCATTTGTGAAGGTTTATCCACATGGCCTCAGGAATGCAGTGCTCACGACGTCTAAGGAGCAATTTCGGAAGCCTGGAAAAGAAACGGGGTGCGTTGTTCGCCATTTGTCAGCGCTCGCTGCTTAAACTTCTTCTCACCGTGAATCGTTTTCTTATTTTTCAAGCATGCACAGGGTATCGCACTCTAGAAACTACCGCGTATCAAGCATACTCAACTTGATGAACGTCTCTCGAGTGCGGCAGAGGAGGCGCAGCGAGAACCATGGCGCCTCTTGCCTTGTGCAACCGTGCCGACGCGGAGGCGAAGCCAAACCGTAGTCGATAAAGAAGGGTGCGAAGCCAAAGCACGGCTCCTATTGAAAAGGCAGAGTCTGGCCGAGAGCAGTGATTGCCTACATAATACCCAGCAGGAAAGGGAGTATGGAGAAGGGGATGATGGGTAGTTTAAAGTTCCTTTAGAAACAGGAGGAGAGCGAAGGGAGAGAAGGCCAGAGAATGTGATGGAGGGGCCGCAGTGGAATGCGACGTTCTGGTACGTTTATTTTTTTCTCGTTCATCTTTTCTCGGTCCGCAAAATAGAATATTGAAGAGTCACTGGGCGGGCTCCGGAACGTTCGGCTGAGAAACGCCACTGAGCGGGAGATTAAAGTGGACGGAAGCGAACGGCTTTCTTCTCTTTAGCAGGTCTAATGAAGCAGGCACGCTAGGAATGTGGGATAGAAAGGCATCGCGTGCGCTTAGTCGGTCAGCGCTTTTATCTTCGGAAATTGCTCACGCCAGACGCGTTGCGCTGGCGCCGTAAAAGGGTGGTCTGACGTTCTACGCTTACACCGAGTTCGCGAGCAACGTTGCGGGATGTGCAGATGGTGAGAGTGAGAGAGAAATAATTGAATCTAGCTCGCGCGTTAGTAGGGGCGCGGATAAAAGAGGCGTCTTTTTTTTTTTTTTCCACACTGCGCTTGTGTCATCACATTTTTCTTCGCGGTTCTTCTCGCGTACTTGGCCTAGCCTTAATGGAACCCATCAGTCTTAGTTTTCGGCCCGACCAGCTATACATTTAGAGGAATCACAGATGCCGGCGACATGTACAGAGGGCAAAACGCATGTCTAGAACAGGCGAACTGTCTGTTCCGCACCTCCCAAAGCCGCTGCGACCAGGAAGTCAAAAAATGATAACGAGATCCGGTAAGTTTAACTGCACATGCTTACATCCATACCATCTTTAACCAAATGTTATCCCTAGATATCGCGTGCTCAGCCCAAAACACGCCCAGAACGTGTTCTAGACAAGCGTTTTGTCCTGTACGTGGTCGAGCTGCGGTGGCAATTAGCAAACTTTTGCTGCTCACGACTGAAGTGTTTGAGATTTCAGCGCAGTTGGCCAGACAAGGCCGTCCGTCTCGCCATGTTCATATATCAGTCGGGCTTTTCGACATGCAGTGCTATTTTAAAATGTCACACCTAATTTCTGTTTTTATGCGCGAATTTGCATTTCGCTTAAGCAGAAATATGGTCTCTACGCAGGGAATGGAGCCTATTACGGTCAGCTGCAAAATGACCTTTAAAGGCGCTGGGTTCGATCCCCAGTGCCGACTCGTATACTGCCGGTGATACAATGGGTATAAGCGTTTCTCCGCCTGATGCTTGGCTTCTTTTGGGTCAAATGCTTGGGAAGTGGGCCTTTGACCCCACCTTGAGCAGAAGAAAAAAAACTTGTGCCTTGGCGCTCTTTGGCCACAGATGCGCCTGCGCCATAAAAATTCATCATCATCAAAATGACCTTGAAATCGAATGGTGATGTTCTTGTGCGCTAAGTTTCTCGCCCATGGCAAGTAGGCTGAAGTGTATTTACCTTTCGTTTCTCTCTTTTTTTTTTGTTTCTCATATAGGGTTTTAGAAAGTAGCACTCAAAAATTAAAGAGGCGAGGCCTTATTTGACATATTTTAAAGAAGCACCATATATGTTGCCGCAGCATCCTACAGTTTTCTCTGAGTTCAATTTTGCCATGGTGCATGGCGGTGCATACATGAACACTAAATGTTAGAGCTACCGTGGAAGCAGCAATTTAGACCCCCCTAAACACTTCAGCCGAAGTAACAATGATTAGGTTATAAAAAGGGACACTTAGTGGGTTCGAAGAACGGAGCTTTGTTCGCGTACTAGACTTGCGCGCAGTGAAATTTCAGGCCTCATGAATTTTACCGTGGCGGTAGTGCTATATTAAATGCTTTTTGCTTAACTACAGGGACGAGAGAAAGCCGGCTGGCGCTGGCATTTTCTGTGACACGCTTAATGAAAACAAATGGTTTCGCGGCCTTGCACACAGTCGAAGGTAGCATCATCACCCTAATTGCGGCCTGTTTTGCGTTTATAGGAGGTGTATTAAAAAAATTAAATCCATTCCATGTTTGAACATTAGTATTTAGTTGTAATCTGAAGAAGGTCGAGTTTAAAGATGCTTGTAAAGAGAGGCTGCACCTTTGAACACTGCCGGTAGGGTATTATTCGCTGTGGAGCTAAAATCATGACAGCTGCATTGCCTTCAATCGTGCCACTCTCGCGTTTGAATGCATCACAAGAGCGCAGGAAACCACATCATTTATATATGGCTCATATCATTTGCTTCTGAAGTTTGACTCTTAAGCTTTAACCGAAGCTCTGTTTCTGCCTTCTATACTGAAAATCCTTCGTGCTGTTTTGTTTCCGATCTAGCTTTCCAACGCTGTGAATTCTTTGTGAGTGGATTGCTCCATACAGTTTTTATTTAGTTCTAGCCACGTTATTTATATAGCTGTTGATTCATATTGTACAGTCGCGGTCATCATGACCTGAAATGCAATGGCGGCGACTCTACTGTTATTCGCGGCTCACAGGAACTGAATGCCCCGTGACAACCAGTGCCAAGAATTCTACTTTCACGGTTGCGAGCTCGATGTGTAAACTTTGTCCACCACCTTGGTGCCAGTATTTCTTAAAGGGGGCTTTAACAGCGTCTTGCTTGTTGCAAGTCAAAGTGATCGCGGCAGTATACATCAGGCGTATATTTAGGGGTCGGTCTTTTCTGTTTAAGCCGAAAAACACCGATAAAAGTATGCTGAATTCAATTTTGAAATTCGATTTAACCAAAAAACGCCGCTCTTTTCGACATGGATATCACAAGTAGCCATTTAAATAGTACCAGCTACAGTAGGTCGCAGGAAAAAAAATTAAAAAATTCTCGAACCAGGAACGCAGGGAGACAAAGGTGTATTTGGAACTTATTACCGTGGTTGCGAGTTTTGGAGCAGTGATCCGCTAACTGAGGCACGCTGTTACAGATCCGGAGCTTTCGCCTGCTAGTTGGTCTCTGTCGGCTAGCGTATAGCGCCGTCTGCTCAGAGCTATCGCCGGCTTTGGGCCGTTTCTTGGTTAAGTAGCTCTTCCACGGCTTGTAAGTATACGGACAGCCCTTCTAATCGTAACAACCATCCGTCAACGCGAAACCATGCTTAAGCTGAACGAAAGAGTCATGTTCTGGCTTTCGCGACGGGTAAGGTACAGTTCTGTCACTGCCGTCCGGACACCGACCATACGATACATGGTCCTCTCGTAAAATACATACAGGTCATGACAACCAAATTTTCGGGAATAAACTTCCTCTTACGTTTTTAACTCATGACCCGAGCGTTTACCTTCGACATTTTTGCTTTTTGTTTCGACTGAGCGACTTCTATTTGATAGCATGGCTATTATACTATCGTTTCTGTGTTAACTACTACTACATAGGCTGCTCTTAAAAAAAAAAAAAGAAAAGCCGTACATTAAAAATAATATTCGCCAGAAACAAACGAAAATTGCGTTCTTGAATGAGCACCGAAAAGGTTCATCGAATTTTCTAAAAACAAAAACCGAGAAGTCCAACCCCTCATTATATTATATGTCGCCATCATTAAGGGGTACCGACAAAAAACTTGAAACACAAACAATTACATGACTTGTTTCATTGCCATATGGAGATACCTTCTAGCAAATTTCAGTGGCAAGCTTTTAGTGAAATACAGTTTAATATGAATTTTAATGTTGTCCGAGAAATCGCTCGGCATTTCCACCCGCATCCAGTGACGTCATGGGGCTCCTGCCCTCATGATTGCGACGTCTCCGAACCCAGTGGTTGTCCAGAGTAACAATCAGTGCTTGCCGGCGACGCCGACGTCGTCAGGAATGCGGTAGTCCAAGTTAGTCGGCCGAGCCTGACGCCAAGATGCACTTCAGCGCTGGCGCCGACAGAGACCGGAATTGCCGACACAGAATCGCTTGTAATTAATTATTAGTGCTGTGAACTGGTGTTTTGAACAGACTGTCATGATTACTAGGCTCGTAGACCTCTTTTTTTTATTTACGCGAACAAGAAAGGAGAGGTTGGTGCCGCATAGCGGCTCCGGCTACTGCTTTTCACCAATTCATAGCAACCGCTCGGTCTGACGGTATACAGTTCAAACAGAAACAATACACAACATATAAACCAAAGTACAAGCGTCAGGAGAAGTAATATTAAAGAGCGAACATAAAGGCTGTGGATTTCAACAGAACGGTACACAGTGCAATACGCATAAGAGGTGTGAATAAACAAGGAAAGAAGAACAAAAAATAAGCTTATTTGCAGTATGAACAGCGAAATTAATTAACCACAGTATTGAAGCACTCACTCACAAATAAAAACAAAGAGACAAAAACAAGCTTTTTCTAGCAAACACATCAAAAGCAAATAACAAAGCTATTGAAGCACTCACCCACTGATAGGTAAGAGCTCCTACACTGACTAATTCAGTTCTGCTAAACTAGTATTTTCCAAGGATGCCGCTATCCCCAAGGAATGATATGAACGCCACAAGTGCTCGCTTTTGCAGTGCACACGTCGGCCACGAGCCTAATAGCTTTTGTAGAATTAAGGGTTTTTTGGCAAGAGCGCTCAAGTCTGTCTGCAATCGCGGCCTGAAGTTGTCATGCACTCTACAATCCAATAATATGCGAGCCGCATCCTCATTGTCTGTGCCACACGCACACCATGGGCTGTCTGCGCGGTCAGTTCTATAAAGAAAGTGCCTCTTTCAAAGTGAAAGAATGTAATCCAAAAAGTTTTGTGTCAGCACTCTGTTAACATGAACGGTTTTATGGCGTCCTCTGAACCTCGAATTTGCGCGCTGCTTTAACTGGGAGTAGGCGAAGCAGCAGGAGTACTTGTTCCTCGAAAGCATTCCGATATATCGAAGCCCGCGAGGATGTCCCGGTAGGAGCCCTTCTTTGTTGTTGTTATTGTTGTTGCGACTGAAAGAAGGATGAAAAGGAAATTGCATGGGCTGTCGACTGTCTCGAGCTGAGCCACCACCGCTGCCACGTGCAGATAGACGAGAAGTCAAAGATATGAGAGGAGAGAGAGAGGAAAGAGCATACGCGCGTCGCAACATCCGCGTCCGTCGAAGCGAAGACGCCGGCTGTAACAGATACCCCAGTGCCCCTAGGAGCCTTTCTTTCCACACGCGAACCACACGCGATGAATAGCGTTCCATCGAGTGCCACTACCGGGGCTGGGGAAAACCGTTCACCAGTGAAGGGCACAGCAGGGAGGGACTCCGAAGGCTGAAGCAGAGTTGAAACGGCCGCAGCGTCGTTTTCTGCTTTCTTCTTGTTTCTTTATATTATTTTCTTCTTTTTTTTTTCATTTTACGCGCGTATTCAGTCGCTCCCGCTCACGTCGCCATCTCCTGAGTGCATTCGTTGTATTGCCAGAAGGTCTGAAAAGCTAGCCTTCTGTGGGTTGAGGACCAAATACCTGGGCTGAAAGTTCCCCGCTTTTTATATTTTGTTGTACGCTGAGGTTAGGCAACGACACAATATTGAAACGCTTTGGATTACAGAAAAAAATAGCAACACAGAAGTTCTACGGATTATCGTGCTCTTTCACCAAGCAAAGATCCGACAGAATAGCTGAGCGAGTTGTTCATTTTGGAGTGTGATGCGAGACGTTCTTCGTGTTTAAATATCTTGTGCTTAGAAATTGTGATTTTCATTCTAGCGTTTACGCCTATTAGGCTAGAAGGATGTAGCTGATTATTGGTCAAACCGCGTTGAAGGCGTGCCTGCGATTTTGTATTTTAATTTTGGGAAAGGATGCTGACTTGTATAAAAGTCTCAATGGAGCAAAGAGAGCAACATACCGACGGTCTTGCCTGTAATCGAAACTTGGCTCAACCAGCGCCCTCTCCAATCCGAAGCCCGAGCTCTGCATCATGTCTTGGGCATGAGCTCTTTACAGTTGTGAGTATTGCGTCGCTCAGAGTAAATCCAATAAAAATTATCTGGGTCAAACCGCTGACCTGTTCACGCTCGAATTTCTGTCAGTGGTGGTACTTGTAAGTTTTGTTTTATTCTCCATTTGCGCCAGCTACTTGAGTGAACTAGTACCAAAAAAGATAGTTTTGCAGCAGTTGTACTGACAGCGCCAGCTCTTGTGGGCAGCAGAATGACAATAGGACAAGGACACTGTCACAGCTTCCAACTTTGCCGTGTTCGCTTAATATCCGTGCACTCGTTTTTTTTTTTCTTTTCTTAAGTGGCTGTGGGTCAACTAAGCAGAGCCAGGATATACAGAGCGAAGGCTCTGTTTAGCATGGTTAGACACGGTGTAGCTTTGGTGCATCTTTATTTTTTCAAGACATCAGCGAGAGCAAATCACGTGATGCATCACGTACCACAAGTGCAAGAGCGAGCGTCCAGAGCGGCGGTCGGCGCAGCGGCGGACGTGACTGCCAAGCTCGCAGCTATGGCGTCGATGAAGAAGAAGATCGAGGCACCTAGCTGCCACGCGCAATTCTGCGCATGCGGTGCGCCTCCCGTTAGAGGTCAAATCTAAGAGCCAGGTGACCTTCAGGCTCAGCATGGGTGGAGTAGAGATTTTCGCCCTAAACAGAGACCAAGGCGATCCGCGAAATGGAAAGCACTCCCCAATATTTAGAGAGCGAGAGACGGCGGTGCTGGTACAGCTGTTGTGAAACCGCCTTTTTTTGTTCGGGCATCCCCGCATACGATGAGGACTTTCGATGAACTCTCACCGGTTCACGTAACTACCCGAACTACCGACGAAGTGTAGTATAAAATAGAACTCAACATCGAATGCCTCCTCTGTGCGAAATTTGAGCCAGGTCGAGTAAGGGGTTCACCTGGGATCATGTCTTTTTTCGATTTTTGTTTTCTGGACGACACAACACTCAGTAAAAGTGACGCTACGGGCTTTCAGTACGCGTTGTGTACAGCGAATATTCAGAAAACGAAGCACCAGCAGTTACAAGTATACAGTCAACCTGGCTCAAGGCGAATGGTTTTTGATGCACTTCATTCCCTTTTATGTTATGCGTGCGGCTTCGATGCTGTTTGAGCACATTTACATTTCGTTTGTTTTTTTCTCTCTGTCCACCTGACATCTGAGTTGTGAAAAGAGCCGCCACAATGGCTCAGTGATTATGGTGCTCGGCTGCTGAAGTGAAAGCGCAAAAGACAAGGACGTGACACGACAACACAGGCGCTGAGCTAACAACTGTGTCACGTCCTTTTCTTTTTTCTTTTGCTCCGTTTCCTTCATTTGACTTAATGGACCAACTAGCCTGCCAAAAAGCCCTACCGGCTGCTGACCCGCAAAACGCGGGTTCGCTACCGGCCACGGCGGTCACATTTCCTTGGAAGCGAAATGCTAGAGTCCCGTGTACTGTGTGATGTCAGTGCACGTCAAGGAACCCCAGGTGGTCGAAATTATCTGGAGCCCTCCACTACGGCGTCCCTCACAGTCTGGGCCTATTTAGTACGTTAAGCACCATAATATACAAAATTAAATAGAAAAGAGACTCTGTGTAAGCAAACAGAGAGCGTTAGCGTAGTGGAGACATTGAAGTGGGAACACAAACCGGACCTGCAGAGTGCCTACCACGCGTGCGCTGTGGCAGATTTGTGAGACATTTTGGCCCTTCAGGCCAGTATATCAGCATTGGCAAGAAGTTCCGCCTTTGCTGAACGGTAATGGCTGTTCGGCTGCGCTGAAATTGCCTCTCTAGAATGCGATGGAAAGGTCCTGCTCAGACCAGTGTGTTTGCTGTGTAGCAAGTAAAGCGGCTAGAGGGCGAATCTACGCTTCCCTCGCGGTGGTTTCAACCTCTCCACACCCCGCTACCGCAAGAAAATGATTTCGACTAAACTGCTCGGTGAGTTAAGGTAATCACTGCGCGCGGACACTTAAATCTCTTACAAATCTGTCTGTTCACCGCTTTCCTTAAAGTTATTTTCCTTAGCGTATTTTTTCTTTTTGTTTTGGTTCGTTTTCTTTTGCGGGACCGATACCGATAGGCCATCTGTAAATTCAGTGCTCTAAACTGCGAAGCTCATTTCGTAAATTATAATAACGTCGTGTTGTAGCAAATTTTTTCCCTCCATGATTGTTGCCAGGTCCTGCTCGCGCACTTTCCCTGAGATTCAAAATTATTTACGTTTTTTCCCTGATGCCAAGTCTTGTGCAAATTTAAAATCGTTTGCCTAGTAGGTGATCGTCGTTTTGAAGTATTCGACAAAAGACAACAAAGAAAGCCCACTGTGAAGAATGGCCGGCCTAACCTTCCCATCATCAGCCTAGCTTTTTCGTGCCCAGTGTTATTGGTGTATGTGGGCCATTTCTTTACTAGTGTCACTTTTATTTCATCGTTAATTCCCTGCACAAACAGGCGAGCGAATTTGTTGTCATTACCAAAAACATAGAACAGCACGCAAAATAATTAGCTGTGAAGGTTCTTCCATGTAATTACATACGATAGATTTCGGTGCTGCTACTTCCTATGTCTGGCAACTATGCGCGCGTGAATGTCTGCGGCAATTTAATAACAAGCCTGTGCGCTCGTCTAGTAATTCACTCAGTTCTACTCACATACGGCTCTTTAATCATCGGCCTAATTAATGTTTCGCCCGGTAGTGCCTTTCTCTGGCGGCCGAGTTTCCTCGTCTAAGACATAACGGCCCTCATAAATTTGTTGCTGCGCACCAGGCAAATGGCTCGCGCGGAAAGAGACGGCACTGCCACAGGAACAGTCCCGTAGCGTTACCTGTTCGCACATCGTCCTTTCATCTTTGCGCCTACGGGGACAGCAACGCAACTGCGGGCTTAGCGCATTTTCTTCTCGTATCCCCATAGAAATGACCTCATTAATTACGCACGTCCCGCGACGTCGAAGCTCACTGCGGCCAAATCCCGCAGGAGTCCACCGCTGTCCGGGTCCTACCTACCGCCACATCTCTTCCAGCCTATCTCTACCTACGTTACTCTCCCTTTGAAGATCCTGTTGTTGGCCAGCAAAATAGATGGAAGTTCGTTCTTCTGTTCCCCGCGTTCTCGCCGGCCTGTGTCCAGTTCTGTAATCGGCTTAGAGCTTGGCTTTGGCTGGTCCCTTCGTTCGCATCCAGAGTGACCACGGGCGAATCGCGGCGTCGCGGGATACGCTCGTGTGATACGAATGCGGAGACGCGACTATGGCGTCGCGTGCGGCGTAGCATCGCAATCCTCTGAGACCTTTGTTTTTCGCCGCGAGTCATGTACAGCCTTCGCGATAGCGGTCGTATCGGTCTCCGACCATACCCCAGACCAGCGCAACGATGTCTCGATGCATTTTTCACACGTCTTTGCCGGGAAATAGTTTTTATCTCGCCAGATGACGTTTATGGCCGTTCGTAGCGCAAAGCTACAGCTGAGGCTCGCGAAAGGCTGAGACTCTGAACAGGTACGTCCAGAATGGGAGAGGGAGGGGGGAAGCAAGGATTTTAATTGCCGTTATTGCGGCCAGGCTGACCTTTGGACGGCAAGTATTGCGTCATCACAGGAGGCAAATAAAAAAGACGCGTGTGATCGAATACAGCATGCCGCTAGATTATGTATAGCCAGGGCTAAAAGTGCCGCGAATAAGCTAAGCGGGCAAGTTACTCGATGGGGCTTTATAAAAATATGCAGAGTCATAGCCAGCAATTCTGGACAGAAAGATTCTTGAGCGGGAAACCATTTATGAACGCAATTTTTTCATATAATGGAAGATTTCAATGTGAAAATCTATATATACACAGATCACCCGACTGCAGTCTTTTTTTTTTTTTTTTCAATTAACGTTTTTGCTATCGTCAAAAGCGTTCCCCGTTGGTTTCCTTTGGCAGTCTTAACAGTTTGATGCGCTCGATGGAAACACTTTAAAAGAAATATTTTGGTACATATGAGAAAAATGGACCATTGCTTTCAATATTTCCATAGCAGTATCTTAAAATTTCCCAATTTTCAAAATTTTTGTTCGCGAAAGTTTCACATGCAACGAAAAAGTGCCACAGCGCTTACTGTCAATTCTCTGTTTAATACGGAAATCGCCCCGTTGTTGTTAGCTGCGTATAGCCTCTGAGAGCCATATCATCGTGTTCGTTGAGTCGTGTATCTTGGAGTCTACGTTGTTTACTGGCTAAAATGGTGCAGTAGATTTCATTGCGTTGTTCTCCATGCTGGTTTCAGCGAACCCATGCGTATACCACTGAGGGAGTCAGAACAAGCAGTCTGCGCCAGGGGACGATCCTAAAGCTTGATCACCAGTCGTTGGGAAAGGAAAAAGGGAGACTATTTCCACCACGTACGCACGTCCTATGCGAGCTCGTCTCGCACTTGAACGAATGACCACCTGTGTGCAGAAGCACCAAACATGGAGCATGATGGTGAGGGAAGCGCCAGTAAAGCTGTATAACATGTTATGCGCAGTTTGGTTGCGTAGCAGATAGAAAGAGCTAAAGGAACAGCCCCAGGGGAAGATGCTTTGCGAAGACTGATCTCGTTCCGCTTGCTCATACAGTGTGAGCCAGCATAGTAGTATGTTGACATCAGCTTCTCATCAAGAGAACAGGCTATCTATATTTCTACAAGTTTGTAGCAAACGGTCTTTACAGTGGTTAAGAAATACTACTATAGGCTGTAGCATGTTTCGTGGCTGTAGCGGCCAGATCATCAGAAAAACAGCAACAAAAAATATGTCCCAGCGCGATTGCATTGGCGATATTGCTTAACACATTGCATGTCTAAACGACTTTAATAACGCGATTTTAGTTGCGAATTGTCGCTGTAATGCACCAGTATTCATTTTGTCCGGGTGCTCGATTATCGCTAAACATTGAAACTAGAGCGCGTCATCATGATGGAACGAGAGCGTTTCGTTCGACTTATTAATTACCCACAACCGCCCTACCATCCTTCTAAGCTCAGGCCTAACTGAAATGACAACCGATGTTTATGATCTGTGCATTCCTCTTTCTGCTGACAAAATCGGATTTGCGCTCAGGATAGGTGGGTCGTATTACGACATAGAGCGCGGGCCTTGATTTCAGTGCCTCCGGCATCGCGATCAAAACGCTGATCATGACCTTCTGGTTGTGTAACCAAAAGGCTCGGCTGACATGGTGGGATTAGAGAGATCTGTCTACCGGAGACAGATCTTTGTCCATTTTCAGCACTTTACTCCAGTTTGCATCGACTTTGTCAGTGCAGGTACGGACTGTTTTTGTTTGTACAGCTGCATTCTGTTTTAAGTGAATGTCTGAAACATTAAAGACTTCAGTTACTATCTCGCATCCAATCTGACTATCTGAATTATAATTTGCTTTGTTACTTAAATGCAGCGGATACATAGAGTGATTACAATGGCTCATCGGGACAGTGTGATGCTGATGAGCTGGTAATCAAGTTATGTGATCAGTGTCCTTAACCCGGTTTACAGTATTGTGCTATCTTGTGGCTTATGTGCTCACTTAATTGTTCTATATGGCAGCTACTTAGGTACCTTAAATGTGAATAAATATGTGACAAACACAATAGCGACTTGCTCTTGTTTGATGAAATAATCATAGTGCAACGGCGGCAAATCCCTGACAGTGTTGGCAGTGACAGTGCACTTCCCAGTGTTGCCGACACAAATGAGCTCTAATGAAGTTAATTAGCACGCCTGTGTGCGCAGCGCCTTGGCCTGATGTTATATGTTGGGAGCACTATTTTTTTTACTATTCTTCTTTGTCCGTCCGAAGCCGAAACAACGAAATGTGTGAAGTTCTTTTTTTTTTTTTTAATGTATACTGAAAGGAGTAACTGGACAGCTTTAAGAAGTTGCGGCGGAGTTCAAGATCAAAACCACGCTGACGACACACTGCAGAGACTAAGTAACGTTACTCAAGCCCGCCTTCATAAAGTTTACTTTAGCGTGCGCGTTGCTCTCGCTGTGAGGCAAATGTTTGCTCCGTGCTTTCTATGCATCAACAGCTGTGCCCCAATATATGCAAGCAACGCGGATCTCGCGAGCATCGTTGTTTACATCTGTACCGGTGTTTACAGTTACAAATGAGGAACGTCTCGACTCTGTTTGCTCACCGGGTTCTTTGCTGCCTGGCACCTTATTTATTTACGATTGCCGACGGGTAATCGGCAGAGCAGCTAACGAACTGAGCGCCCTACACTGATTTGCGTCAATCAACGACTTGTTGCCCGGTTTGTCGCAATGTAAATCTTTCTGGCAAAACATCTAGGCACGTCTTTGTTCCCCGCTCTGCCTTCTTTATTACCGGAGACCTCTGTGTTGTTGGCTTGGCCGAGTTTCAGGCTTAACGTTTATCCATGACGTCTCCGACACAAGTTCGAAAATTAGAATGGTATAGCTTGCTTCAACAAACTAGGCAATGGTAAGCTTGAAATGGAGACTAAACAGAGCGCCCAGGGAACGACTTCGCGCATATTCTGGAAGGCAGTAAATCATGCCTGATATTAGGGAGGTGCTATCGTCGTCCGAATGGCGAAGCAAATGAAAATCGCCAACATTCCAAAGAGCCGACAATCTAGTTAGCCTGAGTCCGGTTAGTCAAAGTGAAGTAAAATTGGAGCCCTGTGTGCAACGTTTTACTGGAGCCCTGTGTGCAACGTTTTACTGGAGCCCTGTGTGCAACGGTTAGTTTCCCGATTCATTCTTTGGCTCGTTCGGTCTTTGAACCTGCCTCCCATGACGTCACATCTGATAGCAACTTAGCAATGTCTGTCACCAACTTTGGCATCAAACGCAAAACTCATCTGTAATGATGGGCAAAAGAATGATTTGGCACAAGTAGGGCAGTAAAAGAAGGCTTCTGAGTCCGTTTTTTTAACTGATTCTTCCCATTCTTCTTTTCCTCTAGAGTTAGCCTTTATTACCTGTGACATCAGTATTGATAGCTACGCGACACGCCAGCTCATATACCAAAGGCCGGACTGACCGATCGCCAAGAGGCGTTAAATCGAAGACGCGGCTTTTTGCTCGAGCTCGAGAATACCAGCGCCCAGGCCGTCGCGGCAACCGGTTATGCTGAAATAATAACGCGCTTACGGGACAAAGGTTGCCTGCATTTCCAGTCTGGCCCTCGAGATTCCAAATGGAGCGTTGGCTCTATAGTTTCCGACGCAGGACCACCCGCGTGCGCGCGGCTAGCTGTGAACGACCGGCACATTTGTCTCCTGCTCCTCCTACCCGCGCGCGCGCTTCGGCAAGCCAGCTAAGCTGCAATACGCAGAACGCAGCCCGATAGAAGGACAAAAAAGTTCAACGGGAGACGCAGGTCGTCCCTCCTTTTGCTCTTTTACGCAAGAAAACAGGTAAAAGCTTTGTTGGAAAGCGCGCTTCGCGCGAAATGCCTTCGCGCTTCGCTCTACACCTGATGGTTTGCTGGGAGAGCGGCCCCGACGCCGCGCCGTCGGAACTGGTTGCCTTCGCGTTTACGAATCAGCAGAGGCGTCTGGGGCACCGAACATTCCTTCTGGCCGGACATGTCCCAGACAAAAAGCAGCGGCGCGGAGAAGCTGAAAGAGGGGAGTTGAAGGAACGTAGCCTCTGCTATCAACAGCGTCAAACATCTTTGGCTCTGCGGGAGGATGATGGAGGTTCGATGCAGGCGTTGAACAGAGCGTAAGAAGCAGCAAGGAAATACTTGGTTGGCCGAAAGAAGAGAGAAAGGTAAAGAACAGGGTGGGGACGTGTCAAAGACAACCTTGCACCATCATTCCTAAACCGCACATAAACCGCATAGTTTATAAAACTGCGCACCACGCATAGATTCTGCCCCTCAGTCTAGTCAGAGACCGGCACCGAGGTGCGCGCTTGCGTTGCTCGGAAATAAGGATGCATTCAGCATGCAGACACTCTGGCAGCGCGCAATGTCGCTTTGCTGCTTCAGACCTCCCTGTTCACATGCCCCGTATGTGCAACCGTTGACGTGTTTGTGTTTACGTTGTATGTGAGAGAGAGAAAAAAAAGAAGAGAGCGAATAAGAATGGCAATGAGGCTATTCAACATCCGTAGGCAAATCACCTGCCAGGAATGACATATTGTGAGCTTCGGTGGCTGATTTTTCTCGCATCGTGCATTCTGTCCGCACCTGCCGCCGCGGCTCAGTTGCCATGGAGAACAACTGTTGACGTAGAGGACGAGGGTTCGATCCCGACTTTGGCGCTTGCATCGCAGTGAAGGCGAAATATATAAGAAGGCCCCGGTACTCATATGTGAGTGCGCATTAAAGAAACCAGGGTGGCCGAATTGTATCCGAGGCACAGCACTAAATGGTGCCGCCAAATCTACCGTGTATCTCAAGCGCTTAAAAATTAATAAGTTACAAAAGCCGTATATTCGACGTCCTCATGTTAGCAATGAACAAGCGGTACATTTCCGTCAGTGTGTGAACCAGCGTCCAGTATCGCACGAATGGGATGTCCTGAGGAATGCCGCTCGAAGTGTTGTTGGTGCGTTTGAAGACGATGGCGCAATGCGAGTTCGCATTTCAGCCTGAAAGAAGGAATGCCGAAGCGAGAATTGTTTACTATATTCTGCAAGCAGTTGAATTGAGTTGAGAGGCTGTAAGCTACAGGTGGGCTTAGCCTTGCGGTTTCTGCCGGCAATTGCTTCACAGTAGCGACGCCTACAATAACTAAATCACATAATCCGGCACCGAACTCACAAACACAATTAATAGTCACTCATGCTGTCACCATGTGGAGACTAGGTCCGTGTCCAGTAAGTACTTTAAAAGAAGACGTGAAACCTCCGTTCTACAGGATAGTTTCCGGCGCGGGAAAACGATGTCCAGAAGGGAGCTGTGAGGAAGTCCTGCCTTCTTGAGAGAACCGAATAACATGCACCTTTCCACGTTGTAAAGAGTACAGCACATTAAGAAATGTCCTATATCACCGCCCACACCACACGTTGAACATGATGGAGACGACGCGAGGCCGTCTTATACATCCACGCAGGAGTAAGAGCAGAGCCCGTGCGGTAGAGTAAAGTTGCTTGGGATCTTTGGAGACCCTTGGTCACACATGACTTGTTGGGTGACCCCCACAAAGAAGTGAAGTGACTCAACACTGTATCTCTGAAGATTCTCTCGTCATCTTGAGGAACTTTTCTCGAAGGGTTCCCAGACAGCGCGGGGAGGCGCTACGAGCGGCTGAGGCAAGCGGACGCGTCTCACATCGCCTCCGCGGTTTTTCGATGCTTTCTGCGGATTTAAGTCTGCGTCTTCAGAAACTTTTGCGGGGACCGACGCCGGAAGTCTGCAGGACTACCGGGATAACAAATCCACGGCAAGTGAACTGACTTTTTGTGCTCACATCACGATCTTCAGTTCGCCAGCTTGACGACCAAGCTAAGCCTAACGTCGACTCTGGCCGCCGACGCCCGTAGGGTGCCGGCGAGGCAAGTCACCGGCCTCTTGTGGCCCAGGACTGCACTCGGAGGCCGACATGGAAGTTACGGTTGAAGGTGAGACGCTATCGCCGGAGGACTTTTCCATCCAAGCCGGATGGTTTACGATTGATAAGTCAAAACGCAGCGCTCGTAAGAGCAACAGCCATGAGGCAGGGGGACGCCAGGATGGCGTTCCGAACGAAGGAAGACAACAAGATGGTCAGCGAGGGGCTGCCAACTCAGCTAAGACGGAGGGCAGGAAGATGGCAATGCGTTCGGTGGAAACGCAGCACGTTCGTCTTCCCCCCGGACTACATAAAGTCGTCATTAGACCGCAAGGCGGACTTCGACCGCTCTCAGCATGCAAAACTGAGACGGTCTCTGACATCGTGAAGTCGGCGGCAGGTAATGCGGCGGCTGACGCAAGAGATGATATCGTCCTTCTGAATCAGAAGCAAAACACCATTCTGGTAGGCACCGACAGCTCTGAACGAGTGCGGAAGTATATGAATATTGGGCATCTCACTTTAGGGACGGAAAAACTTGCAACGTTTGCGTATCTTGTGACGCCGGATGGACACGGCAAAGGAGTTATTCACGGAGTTCCGCTGACTCACACGATTGAACGGGTGCGTGAGAACCTGATCAACAAGTACAACCCTGAGATTGTCGGAGTTAGAAGATTAGGAAAAGACTCGAGCTCTATTCTGCTGCTCTTCGCAGATGAAAAGGTGCCATATTGGATCTACTACGCGAGCACCCCCTTTCGGTGCCTATTATATAAGAAAAAATACGAAGTGTGTTTCAAGTGTGGCCAGCTCGGACATCGCGCCGATGTCTGCCCGAACGCAGGCGTGGTCAAATGTCGAGGATGTGGCATGGACAACCCAACGCAAGACCACTCGTGTGAACTTAAGTGTGCTCTTTGTGGCAAGGGACATGAACTGGGACACAAAAAGTGCCGTGAGATGTATAGGATTCCTTACATACTCAAAAAGCGCCAGTGGGAGAAGAAGACCCACGACAAGACGGCAAATTCATCAGACAATACATCAAACCGGAGGAGCCGACCTAGGACCAAGGAGGAAGAGGGCTATCGCGGCCGCTCGGTTTCCTTCCCTCGTCTCGGGTCACGGGGCCATTCCAGCTCTAGGGACCGTTCCGGCTCCAGGGGCCGTTCAAGATCCAAGCCCCACTCTGGTTCCAGGACCGGGTCCCAGTCCAGGGGCCGCTTGAGCTCCCGAGGGCGATCACCGTCGGTGTCTTCAGCCAAGAACAAGACGGCAGCCGACCATAAAGAGGTGAGCTGGGTAGGTCGATCCTCCCAAAATAATTCGGATAAGGGGGCAGATGAGCTCCTCCAATTGAGAAAGATGGTTGAGACCCTTACTGACACCGTAAGGAAACTTACTAAAAAAACAGAACAGTTAGAGAAGGAAAATTCAGAACTCCGGAAGATGGGCCAATCCCGGCTTACTCAACAACCAAAGATAACGCCTGCACTGGTGGAGGCGGCGGCCGGTGTCAGTGATGCCTCGGTGGCGCCACCATCGCTTCCCCCGCCTACAAAAAAGAGGACGTGTGACAACACGCAGCCCGAGCTCACGCTCGCAGAGGTATGCAGGAGGCTAGGGGACAAAATTGATGCCCAGGTTCAGGCCACAGATAACAAAATTCAGGCACAAATTCAGTCCATTTTTAACGTTGTTCAGGAAATCACTACAGAAACCAAAAGGCTAGGAAACGAGCTGTTAGCTATGAATGCATGGCGGCAGGCCGTAGAGAATAAGACAGACGCTATTACGATAACCCTTCAACAACTTCAAAATGGCCAGGCAACATAAGGACAATAGATATACGCTCTGGCAGTGGAACTGTCGGGGATACCGCCGGAAGCGAGCAGTTCTTCAACAACTCCTCATTGGTAAAGACTGCCCGGACGTGATCGCTCTTCAGGAAACTGGGGGGATTGCAAAATTATCAGGCTATCAATCTTTTAATACCTCTGGCGAGAAGGCGGGAGTTACCACCCTCGTCAAAAGAAACATAACGGCTATTGCGCATGACACGGGGATCAGTCACGTAGAGCACGTTCTTCTAGAACTCATTCCGAATAATAAAATTAAGACCAGCCTATTTGTGCTGAATATATACAGCAGTCCAAAACAAAGAAAGACTCGCTTCGGGTCGCTTCTTCAAAAAACTCTACGCATTGCTAACAAACAAGCGGTGGTGGTAATGGGGGACTTCAACGCCCATCACGCTGCTTGGGGGTACCAGAGAGAATGTGTCAAGGGTAGAGAGCTCTGGCTCGATATGCAACAAGGGGCCTTCACCCTACTTACGGACCCTCAGTCTCCCACTAGAACGGGAAATAGCGTCAGTACGGACACATCTCCGGACCTCACCCTCGTTAAGAACGTCGGCAGCGCAAACTGGGTTAACACTCAAGAAAATTTAGGCAGTGATCACTTTATTTTGGAAACGGTAATTACTGCTGGGCCCTATAAACGCCCAGGCCGACGTCACTCACTTGTCGAGTGGGACGCCTTCCGAAAAATCCGGGAACAGAGCGCTAACACCACAGAAATTGATGACATTGAGGAGTGGATAAGGCAGCTCCAATTGGACGCTCGTAAAGCGACCCAGACTGTGGCGGAAGACTCAGGCCTAGAAACAATGGACACCCGCCTCCTCCATATGTGGCAAGCCAAAACCAGTATGGAAAAGCGACTTAAAAGTCAAAAGTGGAATCGTAACCTTCGCAGAAGGATAGCAAGGCACAACAAAGAGATAGAGGAATATGCGCTCAAACTTTCTAGGCAAAACTGGGAATCGCTATGCGACAAAATGGACGGGAATATAAGTCTGGCTCGCACATGAGTTTACTCAGATACCTTCTAGACCCTGACGGATGTAAAACGGCCCAGAGGCAAAACCTCCAAAAGATCCAGCATAAACATGAGGCTACAGAGCAAGAGCTGCTCGATGAGATTCGATCTAAGTACATAGGGGACACCGAGAAGGTACCTCTGCATGGTTACTGTGGGATACCCAACGATCGCTTGGACGAACCCATTACTGAATCCGAAGTGCGAGCAGAGCTTGCTAGATTAAATACTAATTCAGCGCCCGGACCGGATGGGGTAAGCAACAAATTGCTCAGAAATCTCGACGACAACTCTATAACAGCACTCACTGCCTACATGCAGAAATGTTGGGAGGCAGGTGAGATTCCTAAGCAGTGGAAGTCGGCTAAGGTGGTACTTATTCCTAAACCGGGGAAACCTTTGTCGATCGAGAATCTAAGGCCTATATCCCTAACCTCCTGTGCAGGGAAATTGATGGAGCATGTAGTGCAGACACGTCTCAACAACTACATGGAAGACCACCATCTTTATCCTATCTCCATGGTGGGATTCAGGTCTCATCTCTCAACGCAGGACGTGATGCTGCAACTAAAACATGAAATTCTGGACTCACAAACGCGGGACGCGAAGGTCATTCTGAGTCTTGACCTGGCGAAGGCTTTCGATAACGTCACGCACAAGGCGATCCTGGATAATCTCAGCCTCCTGGGAGTAGGCCCGAAAACCTACAACTATGTTAAAAATTTCCTTTCCGACAGAGTGGCCCAAATTAACTTCGGGGAAAGTAAATCAGACTACATAGAGCTAGGTAGCAAGGGGACCCCGCAGGGATCTGTACTGTCCCCGCTTCTTTTCAACGTGGCCATGATCGGGCTTCCTAGCAAACTAGCAGCGATTGAAGGTCTCAGTCATTGCATGTATGCGGATGACATTACTATGTGGATTGGCAAAGGAACTGACGGTCAAATAGAGGAGACTCTCCAAATGGCCATAGGAGAAGTTGAAAAGTATGTAAATGATAGGGGGCTTAGGTGCTCCCCGCAAAAATCGGAAATGCTTTTTTACCAACCAAAGAGGAAATCACGGTCGGATCCCCCGCGGATATCTCTTAAGGCTCAGGGACTCGATATCCCGACGGTGGACAGGATTAGAGTCTTAGGGCTGTACATTCAAAACAACGGTTTCAATGGAGAAGCAATAAAGAAGTTGGAGATATGCGCTCAACAGACTATGCGGCTCATCCGCAGAATCCCGAATAGGCGCTATGGCATGAAAGAAACGAATCTAATCAGATTAGTTCAAGCCTTTGTAATAAGTAAGATTGCTTACGTAGCTCCTTTCCTTAATCTCAAGGCAGCGGAGAAGTCCAAGCTGGAAGGGATCATTCGCAGAAGTGTCAAGCAGGCGCTGGGTTTACCAATTCGGACCCTCACCGCAAAACTTTTAGAACTAGGTCTTCACAACACATTGGATGAAATTGTGGAAGGCGTGACAGTCTCGCAGTACGAAAGGCTGTCGGGAAGCGTTACAGGCAGGCAAATCCTCGCGAAACTAGGAATAAATTACGAGAGTCAGCGAGGTCCGAAAGTGGACATGCTTAAGAGCGTGCGCGATAGGCTGATGATCCCACCACTACCGAAAAACATGCATCCCGTCCACCACAAGGATCGCAGAGAGAAACGGGCTGAAGCCCTCGGCAAATGTTTCAAAAACTATCCGATAGAAGACGTGGCCTACGTGGACGCAGCTAATTGCGGGAGGGGGAGAATGGTGATAGCGGTAGCTAGCGCCGAGACATATCTCCGCGCCGGCGCTTCGATCACGACGGACAGTCCCGAAATTGCAGAAGAAGCCGCCATCGCACTTGCAATAGTGGGCACGGATGCGTCAATGATAGTCAGTGACTCAAAGGTAGCAGTGATGAACTTTGCCAAGGGGAGGGTCTCCCCTCTGACGAACGGAATCCTGCGGACTGCAAGGGACGACCGCAAAATTCGCATAGTTTGGACACCTGCACACGCATCCCTGGCTGGAAATGAAGCAGCTCACGAACTGGCTCGAGGTCTTGCTTTCCGAGCCAGTGGCCATACCGAGGGCTTCGCAGACAGGGATCGTCTTGTAGGTTACAGAGAAATCACACAACATTATAGGCTCAATCGAACAAAGTACCCCGCTGCTGATAAATCATTGACAAAGAGTCAGGCCACCTCTTGGCGCCGTCTCCAAACTTATACGTTTCCGAACCCGGTTATGTGTAGTCGTTATTATCCGGGACAATATTCAAACGAGTGTAAGCAATGTAAGGCCAAAGCGGATCTCAACCATATTCTCTGGAAATGCCCTTTTGCCCCCCTGGAGGGACAAAAAATAAAGTCACTTGAACAATGGGAGGCTCTCCTACTCAGCTCCGATCCGGAGACTCAAACAAAAGTCGTCCAACTGGCCGAAGACGCCGCCAGGAGCCAAGACCTTCTGGCCGTCGTTTAGGCGGGGGGCCTATATGCCCTTCAGACTGTTGGCAATAAACGTTTTACAATCCAAAAAAATCCAATCCAATCCCAGACAGCGCTCTATGGGCGAGGCTGTCCGCCAGCCTGTGATACCTATATGCAAAGGGACCCATTGGAAACGTATAGAGAAGCCTCTGCTGCTCAGATTATGCAACAAGCCTAGAGAGCTAAGACACAATGCTTCAGTAGGGAACCCACGCTCTAACCTTTGAAGGGCAGATTTTCTTTTTCTTATCACCCAAAGCACCTGTGTAGCAACCGAGCCTCCATCAGTATATTTATGAGGCATGACGACTGGGCCATTAGTTTAACGTGGTCGCCTGCAAAGCGCCAATTTGGCCCGAGGTTCCAACCTCGTTTCTTGAGACTCCTTGAGCTCGTTTGAATGCCAGTAGCCTCGTCTCTCGTGCGAGCATTAGGGTTTGAACCATGCTGGGAACGAAACGGCTGTCGTCTTAACGTGACTAAGCACGTTAAGAGTCACAAGTGCACTCCACTGTTCGAAGAAACGCGCGTTTTGTGGAGACATAGGGATAAGACACTCCGGGGGATTATGGAGGCTTTTAGAATAAGAAAGTCAGCCGTTAGATGTGTGAGTGCGCCTTCGCTGCTGTTACTTGATTTAGAGTTTATCTTGAGAATGCACTATCCTTGTGATATGGATTGAATTGTTGTCTTGCTACACGTGTTCTTTTTCTGGCTGAATGTTGTAATCACGAACTGTACTGCGAATGCCATGTGCTTGTCTGCTCTTTTGTTTTGTTTTACTTTTGTATATATTGCGTGTCCCAATTATTGTTATTCAGTTGCTTGCGAGTCCCTGTTCTGTCTTTCTACGTCCACATCCTTGTGGTGCCTCGTTAAAATAGATCCGTACCAACTCGCCCAGATTTCCACCCTTTTTTCGTCTAAAGTCCGTCTATTTTTTTTTTCTAACATCAGTGCTGATTTAAAACAAAGGACTTCATGTCGGAACTTTTTGTACCGGAATTGCAGTATCGGTCGCAGGATGGGTGACAGACCGGGACGGCGTTATAACAGCCGTCTGCAGTGCGTGGTGGCTCCATTGAAAGAGTTTCACTATCGGTCACGCTTCATTGAGCTGCTTTCTATGTACCGTAATTTGGAAAGATTGTGTTGCGTAGTTTGTATTTAGTTTGTTTAGTTCTGTATGTCGATCCAAGTGTTCTGTTCAAGCCAACTGTTTACTGAGGCGAACATGCGCCCGGTTATCGCAGTCAGTGCGTTCGGCGGTTGATGGAATCAGAATGTCGGTCGCTCTCTTTCGATGACTGCGAACTTTCACAACACCACGCCTACAACGCCGTGGACGATCCCGAGCAGTATTGAAGCTGCAGGGTAATTTTTATGAATGATCTGTTCGCGTATAGATCAGCACCGTGCTTGCAAACATAGAGGACGCTGGCGGACACTGCAGGCGGGGAGAGGCGTAGTCTACGCCGTCGTCTGCTATAATGCACGATTCGCGTATCATGCCGCTTAAGAACTGCCTTTCGTGTAAAGCAATCTAGGCTGTATAGTTTGAATGACCGTATTTTCGAGCAGACGTAGCGCGCGCGGCAGCATGTCGGGCGATAGAAGCTTCTGTAATTCAGAGAAACTCCCGGCTGGCTTAGCTGCTAGACGTTGTGGGAGGTATGTCCCGCATCATATCGTGTATTTATTGCGATGTTTTCAAGCTTCAAAATGACGCTGTGAGCTTTTTCATGCCCTTCTTTAAAATGCTCGCCTGCTATTAACGAACGGCCGACTTCATAGGTGCACTGCAGCATGAGAAAGTAATTTTGAATTATAATTTTTTCTTTATTTACATCTGCTTCGATGTGCCGCGCTCCCGCCTGGTGGCGCCACACGTGAGTAACCTCAGCACGCGTCCATTGTGGTATTTGAAAATAAATGGGCTTTGAAATCGCGATCCGTACTTGCAAAATCTGTTCTGAAGTGCACTCCGCTTTTGTTAGCGAAGGCACGACCTGATAGGTGCATTGTGAAATCAGAACTCTACTTTGAAGACTGTTATTCTCATACATTCCTATGAGCCGTACCCCTGGCTGTTACACGCACCCGGCTGCAGCAGCGCCATCACATTTTGCTTACGTCACAGGTCGGTGCTGTTGGTCTGTAGCCAGCGGACGAATGATAACTCGCGGGGCGATGTGATAGGACCATGTGCTGTCGGTTAACACCAAAGCACACCGGAAAAATAGTTATGAAGAGTTGTACGGCAGCATTCACACCGGTACGAATTTCGATTCGTATTGCTCGAACGTTAAAAAGCAAATTGAAACCATACACAGCGAGACGAAAAAGAAACCGACGCCCATGCTCCGCGACAAATAGCAGAGTACGGAAGCTCAAGTAAAAGAAACATCATCACTGCCAATTCAAACATACAACTCTTTAGTTCCACTCCGATAACGAGGCAAGGAGCGTTTCTCTAGACCTCGCCCAAGTTCAGAAGAAAGCGCCTCCCACGGGAACTGAGCTGCGACCGCACTTCGCCCGTTCCCAGGTGGCCTCTCCCCTCTTCTCCCGATGACCTCGCTGCTAGTCCACTGCCCCCGCCCGCGTCTGAGCGGTCAGCGTTCGCGCGCGTTTCACAAGGCGGTCATTATAGACGAGAGCGCATCCTCCGCTCCGTCTTCGTTCCCCTGCTGAGCTCCGGGGTCAAATGGGGCGCGCCGCACTCCGGGCTCGGGAACTCGCTTGTCTTAGCCGTGTAGAGCAGCGCGCACTACACGGCTCATTTGAAGCTGCCTTGCGCGTTGTCCCGACTCCCGTCGTCCTCCCCGGGGAATTGATGTCGTGCCTCCACTGAGCTGCTCCGGAGCAATCAGGGTTCTCACGGCGGCAGCCGTACACGTGTGAGGAGAACTGTGGAAGCGAGAGTGGCATTTCTGGTGTGCCTGTACGCAGTTGCTGCGGTTGCTCCTTGTCCCGATTGATTCACTCCCTCACCTCGTCGAACAGGGTTCGGGGCCAACATGCGTCGCTAGTATAGAAATGGATGCTGGACGCGGTGGCGATAAGCTCAACAGCTGCTCTGATCGCATTACCGCGTGGCGGGTATGATGATGATTATTAATCTTTATGGTGCTAGGGTACTGTGGCCAAAGGGGGCTACAGCACGTATACTTTTTTGTTGCACAATGTGGGGTCGAAGACCCTTTTCCCAGGCAACCCCGCTAAAGCAGAGCAGCAGGCCAGAGAAAAGCTTGTACCCATTGTATCATTGGTGTGAGTACCTGGCGGCACTGGGAATCAAACCCCGCACCTCCCTCCCGCATGCGAGACAGATGCCCAAATCATTTGGTCACAGCTGCGATGCTCTCGCAGCGTGTAGCATTTGCCTCAGAATAGGTGCAGCACTTATCCGCACGCTAATCCAAAGCAGTGCTAATCCTCGCATCGGTATTGTTTCCCAATTCTATATAGCCGCAGTTCTCGCGGTATGTCACTTCCCCTGAATTTTGGCGTGGGTACACTCGCACGAAGAGAAGTCCACATACAAAGCAGCTGCGCTCTGCGGATACAGGATATGATTTACAAGAGAGGTATCGGTGGTATTTCTGCGAGTCTTGGTGCTACTGACTCTCAGTACTGACTACGATACTATTCTTTACCAGCAGCAGGCGCTTATGGTGGCAGTATGCTAGTCTGTTAGCCTCTAGCAATTTAGCAGGCCTGTCCGTCTACACTTAGGAGACAAACGCATGAACTCTCGGGAGCAAAAGTTCACGAGACGCGAATGTGCGGAAAAATACTTCGGCGCAGTCACGTAATACAGTCGCCTTAAATGGGTCTAGGTATGAGGGGACATGCATGCTCTATCCGCTAGTAACGATGCCAAGCTACTGGGTCGCGAGGCAGAGCTGCAATATTTTTCTTTCCGAAGACATGCGTCCCGCAACTTTCGCTGCCGAAAGCACGCTGCAATCGACACATCCTCTCGTGCTATCTACACTGCATGTATCGTTTGATGTGGCCTCCTTAAAGTGTACCCACCCGAACCTCGGATGGGCCATTCCATGCTAATGAGCCGCACGTTCGCCGCTTACAACTTAATCTTCACTTGGCTTGCTTTGCTTGCTTTGCTTTGCTTCTTCACACTTGCAGGTTCTCACAGATGCTTGCGAAGTATTGCGGCGTTATGTGCTGTATTGCTGACCGCTTTGTAAAGTAAACGCTGTCCGGCGAACCAGAACAGCGGATTGAAACACAGAAGCAGACAGAAAACATGACCCCTTCTTTATTCGATCCTGCTAATGAAACTTGCAGATGTTTCAGCACGTTTGGCTAAAAACTAAGTAGGCAGGAGTGGTACCGGCAGGCGAACATATTGCGATGTATTTCTGTTGTGTGTTCTGTTACGTTGCGTGACGTTACGTTACGTTACCGTACCCTCCGTTATGTACCTGCCACAGAGGCTTAATGATTAGTGTGCTCAGATGCTGAGCCTAAGGATGCAGGATCGAATCCCGGCCGCTGCGGCTACATTTCGATGCTGGTGAACCTCATATACCATGCCATGCCATATTTTGCTATGTTATGTTATGTTATGTTATGTTATATTATGTTATGCTATGCTATGCTATGCTATGCTATGCTATGCTATGCTATGCTATGCTATGTTACGTTATGTTACGTTATGTTACGTTATGTTACGTTATGTGATGTTATGTTATGTTATGTTACTGTTGTGTCCCCTTATTGCTTTTGTGTGTGTGCGCCCCCTCCTAACGACAGTTCGCATCCTCCTCCTAACGACCACTCAATCCTCCTCCTAACGACCACTCAATCCTCCTCCTAACGACACTTGCCCCTCGTCGCACGCTGTCACCAGATGCCCCCCCCCACGGTGCGCCCCCGCACCCTCCTCCTGTTCTGGGAAGCCACTCCCTGCCGTGGACGCTTCTCCACTCCCTCCTTTCTTCGGGCGGCCAGTTCGGCTCCTGCCTCGGTCGACGCTGGTCGCACCCTCTTCAGCTTTAAATAAACGAAGTCTTAAAGTACCGTGTGCGTCTTTCGCTGCATTCAACACAGCGACCGGACACGACAGTGGCGACGAGAAAGTGGATTCGACCCGCGCTACGCAACGCTATTGACAAGCCATGGCTACGCGAGGGTTTCCCAATCAGATACCAGAATTCAACGGCTCATCGTGGTCATCGTGGGTTGGACGCCTTCAGTTCTACTTTGAAGCTAACAACATCACAGACCCAGCCTTGAAGAGGGCCAACCTGCTGACGCTGTGCGGGGAGCAGACCTACGATACTGTCTGCGCCCTTATTCAGCCAAGCACACCAGCGGCAGTGTCTTACGACGACATCGTAAAAGCGCTGCAAAAGCACTACGACCCAAGGCCATCCGAGGTCTACAGCCGGGCTCGCTTCCAACGACGAGATCAACTGGGAGCAGAAACTGTGAGCGCCTACGTAGCCGCGCTCAAGAAGCTCGCTGCCGACTGCAATTTTGGAACGCTGTCGACAACAGCTACCGGGCAGGAGGGAGACGCAGCTTCTTCTGCTAACACCACCATGCTTCCCTTGGACGTGATGTTACGCGACAGATTTGTGTGCGGACTGAGTGACGAGTCACTGCAGCAGCGCCTGTTCGCTGAGAAGGACCTCACATTCAGCAAAGCTTACGACATCGCCGTTCGAGCGGAGAGCGCCGGTCACCAGCAGAGAGGGATTCGCCGGAACACCGAGCCGGTACACCAGACAAGCAACCAGGTGCGCAAGCCTTCTGTTGTTGTAAAATCGGTCAAAAAGGCACAACGCTGCTGGCGGTGTGACGACCAACACAACCCCCAGGGATGTCGATTCCAGTCAGCCACGTGTAATTTTTGCCACAAGCGAGGGCATATCGAAAGAGCATGCATTACGAAACGGAGACTTGCCAAGATAAAGTCACCTTCCCAGCCTAATCACAGCGTCAACGCCTCAGAGAATACGCCGCTATCTGATCTCCATGGAACAACATCAGCAACACCATCTGTGTTGTACGACCTGAACACCATGAATCTCGGCACGCGGCCGAAGATTTTTACAGAAGTAAGCGTACATCACCAGCTGATTAAGTTCGAGGTGGACTCCGGCGCAGCCTGTACTCTGATCAGTGAGGACACGTTCCGAACTTCATGGCCATCTGACGCACCCGCCCTGCAACAAGACGACACGCACCTGCGAACGTGGTCAGGACAGAATCTGCCACTATTGGGCTCTGCCAACGTGCAGGTTAACTACAACGGCCAGACCCATACGCTACCTCTGCTTGTTGTGAAGGGCACAGGATCAAGCCTTCTAGGGAGAAACTGGTTTTCTCCACTAGGCGTGATGATATGCGGCATACACCAGACGCCGAGCCAGAACATGGTTGAGCAACTGCAAGAGAAATACGAAAGAGTATTCTCGGAAGAGATTCCAGGAAACGAAGGGCCCCCGGTCACACTGGAGTTGTTGGACAACGCGCAACCCAAATTTCTGAAGGCCAGGCCGGTGCCGTTTGCTCTCCGAGATTCAGTTGAAAAAGAGTTGGACAAACTGGAGCAGCAAGGTGTCATCGAGCCGACGCAGCATTCAGAATGGGCCACACCACTTGTCGTAGTTCGCAAGAAGAACGGAACCATACGCCTCTGCGGAGACTACCGGAGCACCGTCAATCTTGCGACTAAAGCGTCCTCTTACCCGCTACCGACACCTGAAGAAGTATTCAGTGTACTGCGTGGCGCAAGAGTCTTCAGCACATTGGACCTCACCCAGGCGTATCAGCAGCTGAAGGTGAGCGAGTCAACTGCTGAATTATTGGCAATTAACACACTGAAAGGCTTGTACAAAGTCAAGCGACTGCCTTTTGGCGTAGCTGCAGCCCCGGCCATATTTCAAAAATTCATGGAGACAGTGCTTCAGGGCATCCCAGGAGTTTGTGTCTACCTTGACGATGTCATCATCAGTGGCACTTCCACTGAAGAGCATGCAGTGCGCCTAGAGCTCGTTCTCGAAAGGCTAGCAAACGCTAATTTGTGCATAAGCAAATCGAAGTGTTGTTTTGCGGTGCCAGAGGTGCAATTTCTGGGACACCGAATTGATGCGGAAGGCATTCACCCTACCGAGGACAAAGTGCGAGCGATCACAGAAGCACGAGCTCCAACAAACAAGCAGGAGCTACAGGCTTTTCTCGGACTCTTGACGTTCTACGACCGGTTCTTGGAACAAAGAGCTACCGTGGCCAACGACTTATACCAACTCCTTCGGAAAGATGTGACATGGACATGGTCGCCACGCCATCAGCAGTCATTCGATGCCCTGAAAGACCTGATTCGAAGATGTACAGTCCTCCGCCACTACGACGAAAGGAAGCCTCTGCTTTTGGCTTGCGACGCATCACCGTACGGAGTCGGCGCGGTTCTATCGCAAACTGACGAGCAAGGAAGGGAAGCTCCCATCGCCTTCGCCTCACGTACGTTGTCGCAAGCAGAACGCAACTACGCGCAACTTGACAAAGAAGGGCTAGCCATCGTCTACGCGGCGACACATTTTCACCAGTACATTGCCGGCCGGAAGGTGACCTTTATAACCGATCACCGACCGCTATTGGGCATTCTGGGACCACAAAGGCCTATGCCACCAACTTTGTCTCCGCGAATGACACGTTGGTGCATCAAACTCTCAGCGTACGACTACGCTCTGGTCTACCGCAATGGGAGTAAACATCAAAACGCCGATGCGCTAAGCCGTCTGCCACTAGACGCAACTGTTGACGAACCATTTCCACCAGGAGACGTTCTGATGTTCGAAGCACTGCCAGAACCTCCGCTTACAGCAGGCACAGTTGCAGCATCTACGCAGAAGTGCGCAGCTCTCCGGCTAGTTTACACAGCTGTTCAACAAGGCAACGTGCATAAACTCAAAGGGGACAACTTCGACGCTTACCGCAGGCGAGCTACAGAGTTGAGCACCCATCGCGGCTGCATCATATTTGGGTCCCGAGTTGTGATGCCGAGAGAACTACGCGCACAAGCTATGTCTCTCATCCACGCCGGACATCGGGGCATCGTTGCAATGAAAAAGTGTGCCAGAAGCTACATGTGGTGGCCTGGCATTGACAACGACATCGAAACAGTGGTGCGAGAATGCAAGCCTTGCCAGAGCAGCCGGAGCGCCCCGCCGAAAGCTCCTGTCCCAGAATGGGAAAAGCCAGACACACCATGGCACACACTGCACATTGATTTTGCAGGACCAATTGAGGGCTGCACTTTCCTTGTGGTCGTAGATGCCTACACAAAGTGGCTTGAGATAAGGCAAATGGGACAGACGACTTCGGCAGCAGTCATTGACAACCTCCGATCACTATTTGCAACGTTCGGCCTGCCGCGCAAGGTAGTGTCGGACAACGGAACACCGTTTGTGTCTGCGGAGATCCTCAAGTTTTATCGCGACAACGGGATCTCATCAGTTACATCGGCCCCCTACCACCCAGCGACAAACGGACAAGCCGAGCGCTACGTAGCCGAGCTAAAACGCGCCCTTGAAAGAGATCAGACAGACTCGCTGCAGCGCCGCCTTGCGCGCTTTCTCTTCAAGCAGCACACGACGGTTCAGAGCACAACAGGCGAGACCCCCTCGAAAATGATGTTCGAGCGTGAAATGCGAACCCAGCTCACAGCCATCCTCCCCGAGCCAAAGGCAGAGACGTTCCGGGAAGAAAAAGCAATTCCGCGCTGCGGCACGCTTAATGAGGGGCAGCGCGTCCTCGCCCGACAGTTTCTGAAAAAGCCACGCTGGGAGGAAGCTACAATTGTCAGACGCATAGGCCAGCGCTCTTGGCTCGTCAACATACATGGCACAGTAGCACGCCGACATCTCAACCAGCTGCGTAGATTTACGACGCCGTCTGAGAGCTGTCCGCCAGCGGAGAGAACACGTGCACCATTTTCCCACATAGCCTGGCACCTCTTCCCGGAAGAAGAGACTTCGCCCAGGACAGACCCAGGAGACACAGCGAACAACAGCCAGCCTACAAGTGTTTCTCCCCCGAGCGCACAAAGCCAGCGCGCCTCCACGCGTGAGCGCCGACCCCCTGCACGATACCAGGCAACTTTCTAAGGGGGAAGGAAGTGTTGTGTCCCCTTATTGCTTTTGTGTGTGTGCGCCCCCTCCTAACGACAGTTCGCATCCTCCTCCTAACGACCACTCAATCCTCCTCCTAACGACCACTAATCCTCCTCCTAACGACACTTGCCCCTCGTCGCACGCTGTCACCAGATGCCCCCCCACGGTGCGCCCCCGCACCCTCCTCCTGTTCTGGGAAGCCACTCCCTCCCGTGGACGCTTCTCCACTCCCTCCTTTCTTCGGGCGGCCAGTTCGGCTCCTGCCTCGGTCGACGCTGGTCGCACCCTCTTCAGCTTTAAATAAACGAAGTCTTAAAGTACCGTGTGCGTCTTTCGCTGCATTCAACACAGCGACCGGACACGACAGTTACGTTATGTTATGTTATGTTGCATGTGAGGTCAGGCTCTGTTATGTACTATATTTCGCGGAGCCACTATTCATACGGGATGTCGAAAAACGCAATAGGATATTTTCGAACTTCACACCGAATTTTCACTAGTATTTCTGATCAGAAACTTTACTCAACAGAAATATTTGCAATGCGAACAGAATTTTCTTTAGTATTGTGCTGTCCCTTGTTATAACCAAGTAACTACAGAAAAATACTACTGAAAGTACAACAACATTACAGACTAAAATACTACAGAAAATTTCGCGATTACTTAAGAACGACAAAACATTGTGCCGTATTTTAGGCATGATTGACTATTATTTTTCGACTCGGAGGCCGCACAAGGTCCGAAATTTTTCTTTTCACTTAAATTCACGCGGCAGTATCTCCCACACCCGAGTTGTGTGGACTGCACTCCTAAACGTATTGTGTAACAAGAGAGCAATGCATAAAGGACAAAGTGTGGCGCATCTAACACAATATTTTTAGTGCACAAGCGCTAAATCTAGGGAATTATCGGCGGGTCGATGCAAGACAAGGCGGCGTGCACAAGGATTAGGATCTCATTTCGGTGAAAAGTCCCACGAGACTGCTCGCCTCTTTCAAACGTGTCCCTGAAGTTTCCTCAGGGCTTAAGCGCCAGCCTACGCATTCTTCTTTTGCGAGGTGCGGCCACTGCCCTTGCAAGAACGCGTGGATGCCCACAGTTCTTTCTTTACCGCTGCGGGAAAGTTTCACTAGAAGACCCCTCGCAGGTCCAATAAGCTGGCCGCCGCGCACTGTCACAACGCGACAGCCGCAGAATCCCTACGCAAGTTCTCCCGCCACTCATCCTTATGTAACGGGCACACCGCTAGCCCTAAAGGCGATGCAAAAGAAGACTCCCAGGCCAGGTCTAATGGTGCGCACGAAATGCACAAAGGCAGCAGTAGCCGTGGCAGTAATCCTAAACGGACTCAGCAAACAACCCGAGACTCTTTGTTCGACTTGATGCGCATTACTTTCTCCTGCAGTGAGTCTGCGCAGCCTGGGGGCCTGATGCCGGATTGCATTGCGCCACCGCCGACCGTCTACGACCAGATCAGATCCCCCCCCCCCCGCAGGCGCAATAAAGTGAGCACGGTCTCCCTTAATGCAGTCCCTGCTCCTTCAGAGTGGAGCCCATGGCTGCTGCCGGAACGCGGATAGCAAGAAACAGTCGTATGATTCCTGTCAGTGATGCCAGCGTTGCGCCAGCCTTGACCGCCCGAGGCAGGTCATAACACTAAAAGCTTCGCAACTGATGTTGCTCTTGTTTGCCCTGGGCCATTTGCCTTATTTTGCCACGTGCCGGTATAGTGCTTCTTCCGTTATAGCTAGCGTTTACTGGTCTAAACTCCGTGCATCTGTTTTGCGTTTGAAACTTCGGATCAGATTGCCTGTGCAGTAAATCGCATTAGGAAAAGGAAACTGTCAGACAAATGACAATTTCGCTGCGTCCACTGAGGTCAGAAATTGCGTATTTCACTGAAATGTCTGCGTGATAAAATTTAAGGCTTAGTTTTTGCCCTAATTTGTATGCCCCTCATAGAAAGTGAATACTAATTGACGGAAACACATTTGCTGTTAACGGGACGGTGTTCCTAGAATTCTGTGGCGCACAGAAGAAGCGTCTTTCGCTAACCTTGCTGCATGATGCAGAAGGCGCAGGGAGCGTGCCGTTGGACCACTGCGTCGCCGCTGAGAGCGCCCAAGTAAAGCAAGTAAAACATCTGCCGCTTATCCGGGCCGCACCGATCGATAGCACAGCTAACATCGCCATAGCAGCCTCAATAAACTCCATGGTCTCGGTTGTTCGCTCTTTGCTTGGACTAACATGGTACTTTTTTCATGCATGCAAAAAAAAAAGACATTTGACTTGGCAATTCTGCGAAAGAAGTTGGATTTAACCTCGATGATTACTCTAATGCTTTTACGCTACTGAATGCTTTTACTGTGATCCGAGGGTTCACACAAGTGCCAGAACTGTTCTAGAGGGCGAAGGTGGGCGGAGGTCTGTTAAGGGAGGCGATGAGTGACTGGCCAACCTCTTACCTAAGGAGGGAGGGGTGGGGGTTGTGAATGGTTGCTGGTGCTTCTGGAAGGCTCGTGGCCCAGTGGTTTGGACGCCCGTTTCGGCTGCGGGAGGTGGTTGGTTCGAGACCCACCGCCGGACATCCACTGGTAAAAATGGGTACAAGCGACCTCCGCCTGGCGCCCGGCTTTCTTTAGGGGTGTGCGTTTGGGAGAAGCTCCGTGAACCCCGCTGCGCCCCTCGCGGGTGAAGCCCAGTTTCGAACGGCCTCGCAGCCTGCACTCTGGTGTGGTACCCTTCGGCCAACGCGGCTCGAACGCGGTTCGAGCGCACGCCCTAGCGCAACGGCCTTTCCCTCATACGTGAGGGCAAAGCAGCCCTTGCGCAGGGATGAACTCCCACAGCGTCTTACACTGGCACTGATCCACTGGCTCACAGCAGCAGAATCAGCAGTAGTCACGGAGTACTCCGACAGCGTGATTCTTCACGCTCACACAGTGTTTGGATTTGAAGGCATGGGCTCCTTTCACAAGCCACATGCCCTGAAAAGCCGAGCACTAGGCCGGGGAATGGCTTGTACCCATTCCAGGAAACCGGTGGGTACAGCGTCTTTGAAACTTTTTCACCGTTGCTTTTTCCTTCCATTGCTGTTGGGTAGAGGCCTTGTGGAGGGTCGAGGTAGGTGTGTTGGTGGTAAGTGGTGCTTCCGTAGGGTAGAGTTGTGTAGATGGAGGGTAGATGACGCTTCTCGAGGGTAAAAGTGGGTGGGAATGGGGTGGTACGGCGCCTTGTGGCTTGAAGGTGGCGGGAGTCGGTGGGCACCCTCTCTAGCTAGAAGGGTGCAGCGAGGAGGTGGCTAGAATCATTGCTTGCAGTGACCCTAGAGGTAGCTGGTTGGTGGGGCTTTTGGAGTGTGAAGGGTGGGGGCTTTGCCGTGAATTTTGGGAGTAAAATGTTCTAAAGGGGAATTTTCGTGGGTTGCCAGAAAATTTTAGGTCCCAAAATTTTCTCGTTTTTTTACAAATTGGTGGACTTTCCAAACTGCTGCAGAGAAAAATTCTCAAAAAAAAAAGGGATCTTCTGATTGTATTAAGGGATTTTTAGGCTACAGCAAGAAACATCACTGCGAACTAACTCCTATGTATGCACATCTTCATATGGGGTCCCATATGCATGAGGTCTCATGTGAGATCCCACAGATAGCGGAGAATCAAACAGAACTGTGCACGACAGCATCAGAGATCAGAGGAGGCAATAGGAAGGGAGTGTTACATAAAGTTACATAAGAAAATAGCCCAAACACTAATAAAGAAGCCTGCCAGAGAGCTTGAGGATCTCATTTTGTGTGACGGATGGCTTCAGCATTGGCAGCCGAGCGCATGCACTCAAGAGCTTCGAAAGGCGTATAACTATGGATTAATTAACAGTGCAAAGTTGATAGTCGACTGGGCCTACCTGCTCCTGGAATTCAAGGTCTGCAGTGACAAAGACTTATTCACTGCGTACAGCATATTACGTGGTGTTTTTCTCCTGTATGGGGGCAATGCTTATAATAATACTTTGTTAAAAACTTCCTTTACCTGACTGTAAAGTCAGTAAACAAGTGTAATCTGCAAAAGTAAAGACACGATCGCACGCGAATTGATAGAAGCGCACAGAATTTGTAAAAGTGGGAGTGCATGTGTTAGCACCCCGTCGATCATGATATATAAAAAAGAATGTCATTTTTTAGATATGGCATAGTTCTGCGGATTCACCTGTTCTTGTTTTCTCATATTCGAGTCTCTTCGCACGTGCCTTCAACTGTGTTCCCCCCTATCTGTCTTTACCCCCCCCCCCCCCCCCCCCTTGTGGTTGATATATGTGCGGCGGTTTATGAAGACAGTAAAGTGTTGCAAGTTAGCGCCTGTCCTGTCGTTTTTCCTCCTTCTTTGTGTCGTCTTGTTGCGCTTTTATTCTTGCCAGCTATGAACCAACATGCCCCGGAGAGTGTTTTACTGACTGTCGCTCATCAGATGTAACTACGAAAGCACCACTTTGACTAGGCTGGCTCCCAAAGTGCTCCAAACCATGCTACCAGCAAGGATGACAATTACGCATCGTATTACATCCTCTATTATATTCGTGAACACGAGCCTAGACTATCGTCGGCTTTTAATCAATGTTTTAGCTGGGTGTTTCCGTTATTTAAAACGAAGAACAACCAATCAATTTCTCTTTTTCTCAGCAGACTGCAGTATTCAAGCACTCTTGTCGCTACTATGCTCTGCCGTATTTTTTTTTTTTTACTTCAGTAGCGAAAGCTGTACAGTGAACCACAGAAGCAAGAAACGAAACACGCCTACACAACTTTCGACTGTGGTCGCGCGCTATTCTAGTTAAAGCGTATGCAGAACCAACTAGTCTTAGGTTAAATTTCGCTCAGCTGCACAGCTTTCCTACCAGACTAAACTTTTACCTCGCCTCAAGTTGGCACTTCGCGAAACTGGTGTTACCACAGTCAAAACGCCCTACCGAGCGAGCGAGGTGGCCTTTCCTTCAGGAAGGCGCATCATCTGTGAGCTTTCCAACCGTTCCAAACCCATTATATCCTAGAGCCTTCGGGCCCTTAGGGACCAAATTCCTCGCGTGCAGTGCCGCTTCCTGAAATGAATCTGGGCCCCTTTTCTCCAGCAGAGCCCCGGAAAAGCTAGTGCGAGCCTGCTCCGCACACTAACTCGATCACACTCTATATCTCGTGCTAAACTCCGAGGTCGTAGCCGCGAGCAAGGGGGGAAAATGGGGAGGGATATGGCTCTCCCTCTCTGTCGGGTTTTAGCCGAAACCTCGCGAACACCGCCGTGTCCTGCTGTGACCAGGCGGCGGGCTTCGGACGTGAGATTTCCGAGGCCGTTAAGGAGAGATTTGAGGAGTCCCTTTTTTCCTTCCCTCCTCCTCCTCCTCCTCCTCCTCCTCCTCCTCTCTCTCTCTCTCTTTCTCCTCTCCCCGCGCGCGGCACATAGGAGGCTCGCTTCAAGCGCGGCAGGCCTGCGCCTTTCTCGACCGAACACGTTTACGGCTGCGGGGCTGAAGCGTACTGCTCCTATTTTTTACGATCTGTTCCCGTGACTGGCGCACAGAACATCCAAGGCTGCTTCTCCAGCTGACTTTCTTTGCCGGACGGAGGGGAAACGGGTGAGAGGAGACACCGATGCGCGGGCTAGCGCCCCGGAAGACGATGGTTGCTAGTTTGTGCACAAGAATGGCGGCGGATGCGCTGTTAATGGCCGCGCAGTAAATTATCCGGCTTCGCCTTGACGCGTTTAGTGAAACAAAATGAGACGTAAAAGGAACATAAACTTCAAGATGCACATCCGCTCACGCGCGCCCGTGTGTATGTGTTTTTGTGCGCGCGTGGAGTAATATAAAGGGGTTGAGCTGTCCTCGTCTGGAGCTTTCAACCTTCTTCTCCACCCTTTTTTTTTTTTTCAGGTGGCTGTTGCGTGTTTCCATTTTACTCTTCCTTTATTACGCCTTCAGGCGCGTTCATAGCGACGCATAACTAACGACTAGCGCCACTGATGCTCCCGGTGACTGCCGTGCTTTACGTCGCCGAAAAAAGTGAAAAGCTGTTTTTAAAGAAACTAGAGAGAGAGAGAGGTTATCGCAGGAAAGTGAAGGCGAGGTGACATTTAATGTGTTTACAGCAATGAAGATAAACCTGCGCCCCATGGCAGAATTATAGTCGTTCAAGGAAAAGGAAAAAGAGGTACAAGAGGTTAACAGGAAGGTCATTCCGGTTGGCTAGCTTGCACTATGGAGAAAAGGAAGAGGGACGTAAAGGAAAAGGAGAACGAAAGGGCTGAGGGAAGGAGGAAGGACTGGCGAATACCTGCGTTCTGCATAGTCACAATCTATCGCTCAAGCACGGCGCCCTTAGGAATCGAAACAGGGCTTTTTACGAATTGCTCAGGGTTACGACTGCTTGGTAACGTCGTCGTGAGGTGAAAGCCTTGAAAATGAATTTTCGTTACCATTTAGCGAACGCCTGCCATCCGCTGCTGTTAAGAGGCATTACAGCAATGCTTGAGGGGCGACACAATGCTTTTTTACGACGGTATGCTTGCTACCTGTGTTTTCACTTTAACTACGCAGGCGAAACTCTTCGCCAGCGCCTAACTTGTGCAACAGATACATGTGATCAGATAAGGCTTTTCACACTTTAACCGCATGCCCACTTTGTCTGAGGGAGCATTTTTTGACTCCGATGTCCTTAAGGCGTACGCCTTAAAGGCTTACCCTTGAAGTAAGGCGCGCCTTTCAAAAAAATATCTGAGGCGATCGTCGACCGATCATTTCTATAAGTTAGCAGCAAACTTTCCTCATATCGAATATTGACACGATAAAGTTCGTTATATCTGAGGTGGTAAATTTCGGTTCGTTATATCCGCGGAAGGTAGAGACCGCAGATCTGGATCACGACAATTGAATAACTAGAAGAATAAAAATGGGGGGAGCGCATATGGAAGGTTCTCTCAGATCATGAATGGCAGTTTACCAACATCCCTCAAGAGAAAAGTATATAACTTCTGCATCTTATCGGTACTCACCTATGGACTCACACGTTGAGGCTAACGAAAAGGGTTCAATTTAAATTAAGGACAACGCAGCGAGATATAGAAAGGGAAATTATAGGTGTAACATTAAGGGACAGGAAGAGGGCAGAGTGGGCCAGGGAACAAACACTGGTTAACGACATCCTAGTCGAAATCGAGCAGAAGAAATGGGCCTGGCCAGGGCATGTATCGTGAAGGCAAGATAACATATGGTCCTTAAAGGTAACAGAATGGATGCCAAGGGTAGGGAAGCGTACGTAGCAGGGGCCGGCAGGAAGTTAGGTGGGCGGATGAGATGAAGTCTGCGGGGGTAAGGTACCCGCAGCTGACACAGGACAAGGTTAATTGGAGATGCCTTTGTCCTGCATTGGGCGTAGTCAGGCTGATGATGATGGTGATCTCCGCGGACAACACACTGTCCGTTACCTCAGAGGCCCAGACTCGACAGTTCGTTATTTCCGAGGTGACATACTTAGCTTCGTTATATCCATGGTTAACACATGAAAGTTCCTCATGTCTGAGGTGGCAAACTAAAGTCCGTTATATTCGAGTTCAGCATACGAAAGATCGATATATCAGAGGTGGTATGTATACTGAGGTTTTTATATCCTTGGTAGTATACTAAGCACTATAGGTAGTGCACTAGTTTTTTTTTCTTAGTTACAGATGGCGCACCTGCCTGCCACTGTGCTTACGTGGCTACGAACAAACTAGTGCACTACCTATACGAGCTTAGTATACTACCAAGGATATAAGAAACCTTAGTACGCCACCTCGGTGGTCACCTGCCACTGGCTACAGACGGACAGCGGTCGCCATTTCCGCTTGCACACACCCTTCTGATACTGACGCATCAATAAAGAGCAGTGTCCGTGTCCGTGAAGAAATATCAAAGAGGACCGCAGGCCGCTCAAGGCACCCTTCAACATTATCGCGTCATACCTTTAAGGCGTAGCTTATATGTCCGCGACATATTGTTTTTTGTATGTGAGCAAATCAATTTCGAGGTAATAAGTGCCTTCGCCTTCTTGAGGCCGTACTGCGGTCTCGGCAGGGGTCATGGCTAAGAAATCGCGAGCTTTACTACCGTCTTGTAGTCCACCCGCGCTGTTCGAATGCTTGAACGCCTCTGAGGTTTCGGGCGTGAGCTGCTTCCCGATCGAGCGCTCGAGTAAGCATTCATTCTCTTTTTTTTTTCGCACACCCGGCGACGTTTGTGCTCGCCGTTGTAACAGCGGGCGTGTTCTGCACGACGCACCTTTCGGACTCTCTTTTTTGCGCTAGCGAATAAAAAAAACTTGGAGGGGACACTTAAGCACCGCCTTAAGGGTATGACGCCATAGCGTTATTGGGTTAATGCGCGTACATGCGGAATTGGCCATTCTGTACTTTACATTCATGGGTCCCTGGGAGTGCTCGTACCAGTCCCTGCGCACTGGTGCAGCCCTTCAGCGATGCGCCACTGCCCTGCGATGGCAGGTGCTGCCACCGGAAGGGCTCGTGAGACCCATGTTTCTCTTCCCGAGCAACCTATCGCAGCCCATCATTAATTTAACTGCCACCTGCCACGGTGGTCACTTTGCTCACAGTCCAGTGGGCAGGTTGTGATGACGCCACAAGGTCACGTGACCTATAGATGACCCTCCTAGGATGTTGCTTCTCCGTTGATTTTTCGCTCACAATGCCGACGACGACGCAACGCTATCTCCTTAAAAAGGATTAACGGGCAGAATAAGCAAACCGTTTCGCTGAAATCTCCTCGCAGCACGCAACGGCATTTGCTTTCTTCTCTTGCGAATAGGCTTCGTAGCGCGTCCAACTTTTTTGTCTATGTCCGCTTAAGACTTTATCCTCCCCCCCCCCTCCCCCCTCACCGCGCACCCCACCTCTTTTTTCTTTTTATTAAAACCCTACGAGCACAAGCAGCGTCGCGCCGGCAGGTAGCACTATGCAGCGCCCGAGAGGCATTGCAGTGGAGAAAGAACGCCATTCTCACGTCGCTGTGCCTCGCCGAATCGTAGAATGCGGCGGAGCCAACTAGCCTGCTGGTTAGAAGGAGACTGCGAGGTGCTGTATAAGAGCGAGCGTCGCCTGGGCTGCCTCGCTGCCAGCCAAGCGCGTTATACGGCCTGCACAGCATTCGGGAACTCGTGAGACGGCCCCCACCAAGGGGCTCCCGCCGTATACCGCGTTTTGTGCCGGATGTGCAGAGCCCAATGGCCCGAAACCGTCAGGGCCTCGACAACGCTGACGACGAATAACCTCTCTCCCATCGCATGTCCCGTCCTTTCTCTCTCCATGCCACTGGGTCCTGCATCCTTACTCAGTGCTACTAAGCACCTGCACCCTAATTCAGTTCCCTCGCCTCCTTCCTCTTCCTCCCAGCTGGCTTCAACGTCACGGTGCGTTCCAAGTCTCGTCGCTCCCTGGAACTGCTGCCGTACCTACGACATCGACAAAGCGTGCGCGGAACCGCTGTTCTCGGAGTCCGTGGTCCGTAATGCGCGTAGCGGTAACGGGATTCGGCGCGATGCTCAGCCTGCAACGCGGTTTACGGCCCGCTGATCCCGCTGTTCGTCGTTGCCGCCGGAGAACCCCCCCTGCGGTTACTGCTTCTTCTGTTCACTCGACGTACTCTGCGTGCCCGACTGTACGCTGGGCTTTATAACAGAAAAGGAGCACGAATTGGCTGTGCAGAATGCAGCGTTCTCTTTGCCGCTGCCGCCTCCACTCCTGCGGAGCAAATTTTCCCTCTTCGTGGAGCGCCCGCTTCGAGGTGGGCCCTTTACGCACCTTGGTTGAGCCGACTGGGTTCCGAAATTTCTTCCTTCCCGTTGTTGTTGTAGTTGTTGTTGTTGTTGTTCATCCAGCTGACTAACCCACGTAGTCGCAGGTATTGTGCCTTACTTCTGCGCGCTTGGATAGTGCTAAGAAACAAAATTACAGATCGGGCTGGCATTGCGTGAACCGAACGAAAGCGCGGGCGCAGGCTTTTGCAGTGTGTACCGGTGTAATTCGTGTCGAGTAAGACTGTGGCAGTAGTGGTGTTCTTATTGCGAGAATAATATTCGGTTTGCTTTAAGGCTCAACCAAGACTAGCGGTCGCTCCGTTCTCGTCATGAGACTTAGTACTTTGAGATTGTAGGAGTATTATAGGACGAAATTTTCGAACGAACACAACTAATTATTTCATCATCATTAGCAGCCCACCCCTCAAGCAGCGCAAGTAATCGGCCCAATATTGCAAATGGATGGTTTCACCCCTGGTCCTTTCAAGGCCCTACCTTCTCCAATGCGTCTTAAATACTGGGTCGATTGCCTGCGCTGCTTGAGCCGTGTCCATTGCGAGACAAAGGCCACTCACATTGATCTTCACAAGCCCAGTACAGCGCCAGCTGTGGCCAGCTTATCCATATAAATGAACCTCATCCTCACACGTACCTTATCTCTCCCGAACTTAAGTCGTGCCAGAGGATGAAGCTATTGTCTCCTATTTGCATAATCTACGAAGAATGCCGCCTTGCTTAGAAATGCTTTGCAGGGTCAAGTAGAGAGCACGTCACAATCAAAACGACTCATCTGAGCAGATCCACAAAAGGCTCAAACCGGTAATCACTGTCGTGGCTGCAGATCCATCTTTGTAAACAGATTATCTCACCCTTGAGTTGCTTATGGCAAAACGCAACCTCTATGGATGCTGTCTAATACATGCCAAATGCGGAGTATTTATTATGGGTGAGCTTACTCCAGGGCAAGATGAAACGATACGTTTATTTCGTGCTTTTACAGCTGTTTATCTGCGGATTTATTTAAAGGGCCTTTGGATGCTTCAACATGTGCCACTTCTCCTGGGAAGTTATCTGTGCTAAAACACCTTCACTTTCTTGTTTTAAGCTTGTATAAACGCGGTACGATGCCCCAAAATCATGCATTTATCCCGATTATATCTAAAAGGGTGCTGCGGAGCTGCTGTGACTGAAGAGGTTCATTTAATTGCCGCACTAGTTTTGCGCTAAAAAGTCTTCAGTATGTCATGCGTGAAAGCTGATAGCCCTATATAATAATGTCATTCTTGAATAAACAACGCGTTTGTGTTTGTAAAGGAAGCTGAGAAGAGCGAAATAAAACACATTTAACAACATTCGTAGAATTCTCTTCGCCAGTGACATGTAAAAAAGAAGAAGGAACATGTCTGGCGTCATATTGGACCTGACACTCAGTCCCTGCTCCGAAACTCTGCGCCTAATAAGGGCTCATTACCGCATGCGTGTATACGCAGCGACCGGTTTCCGACAGACGCCATCAGAGTCGAGCGCGGTTGTAGCACAGTGCGCCAGTATTAACGCGCCAGCAAATTTCAAAGAAGCGAATGACTAATGTCTCTTTCCTCCCAGGTTTTACTCACCGCTCACCACCTTGTACATGTTGTTCGAGCGCGACTCGGTGCTTCCACCTCTCATTGTCGGTATGCATTCACTGCCACCTCTCCAAATTTTTTTTTTCTCAGCTGACGCTATTCGCGACGGTTCTACGTTACGATTTTAACTGCACCCCGTTATAGAGGGAGCTGCAACAAATACTGGAACTCAGTCGGCACCCGCAGAGCACGGACGGCTTTCTCCCCTTTCTCTTTATTCCGCTGACTAGGCCGCGCGCATCGATTCCGTGATGAGTATCTGACCAAAGCTGGAACCACCGGGAAACTCCACTGGGGGAGAAGACAGGCCCGAGGGCTGCCGAAACTGGGTGGCGTGCGCGCAGAGCGCAAGAGAAAGAGGAGAAGACGAGTGAAATGGGGGAAGGGGAGACGTGCAGCATGCCAGCGATGCTAGCCGGCGCATAACTGTCGTCGTTAGCAGGCGCGCTTCTGCTTCCGGTACAGTAGTGTGGCCGTCGCCTGGGGCAGTTCCCGCGCGGACTCGGCAGAGTTCGTCCCTACTGCCAGCTCCCCATCCTCGCCGAGATAGTGCGTGGAAAACGAAAGGGGCGGGGGGGAGCATCTCGTTTGCGCGCGCTCTCGCAAACACAGCCAAGGCATGCACTGTCTGCGGCCAAAAGCATGCAATGACGCAAATGCTGCAGACCAAAAGGCACCGGCTAATCAAGGGTCGTATACTACGCAGTGTAGTTTTGTGAGAACGTTGCAAGATTGAATGCCTTCCGTCCAGCAACACATGGCCGGTAGCAACGGCAAACGATGTGCGGTAGCCAAAGACGTCGTTCAAAAATGAACTGTGTCCACGTATACAGGTAATCGGCCCAGCATTGGAAATGGACGATTTTACTCTGCTCCTTTGTTGCTGCGGTCTTTGACGATACTGGTACGTGACAAGCAGGCTTCGCGAATTCGTGCCACATTTTAACCGATGCGTCATCCGCATAGGCTCTCGCATCGCCGCACTGCTTTTTTTTAGCAAGGCTTTTGAGTTTTATATTGCGCAGACAGCCGGTCGGCAGCAGGGGCTGGCGACGGGCGGGCAGTACACGAGTACTGCCACATAACAGCAACAAGAAAAATAACAACAAAAACACAACAAAACACTCAGTGCAGCAGTGTTGGCCCTGAGAAATTTCAGTGTTGCTGCGCTGACAGGCGAACCCAAGCCGCTGCGCTGCGGCCGCTTTGAAAGTGAGGACAGCGAAGGGGGATAGTAAAAGAGAAAAAGGAACATAGAAAAGGAGCGCGCGCGGCGCGCTTGCGTGGCGACCGCAGCTCGCTCGTCGCTGTCGTTGTGAGCGTCAGCGGGAATGTGCGTTAATTGCGCAGCGAACCGGGCGTGTCTAAACGAGGACGTCAACGCTAGCGGCCTCGCCGCGCGCAGCTCGAACCCGTGCAGCGCCTGGCGCGCCGACAGCGCAAATATGCGGCCGGTAGCGGCAGGGGAGGCAGTTTCGCTGAAAAATAGTGGAGGCGCCTCGGAGACGTTGTGGAAGCGCGTCCACAGCCGACGAAACGAACGCAGCTAATTGGCATACGTTGTTAATAGATGTGGGTCGCGATAAACTAGGGTCGTGGAATAACTAGAAGAATAAGAACGAGGTGGAGCGCATTTGGCAGGTACTGTCAGATAATGAACGGCAGTTTACCAGTATCGCTCGAGAGGAAAGTATATAGCAGCTGTATCTTACCGGTACTCACCAATGGGGCAGAATCGCGGAGGCTAACAAAGAGGGTTCAGCTTAAGTTAAAGACAACGCAGCGAAATATGGAAAGGATACTGACAGGTGTGACGTCAAGGGACAGGAAGAGGGCGCAGTCAGTCAGGAAATAAAGGCGAATTAATTATATGCTGGTCGAAATAAACCATAAATGGGCATGAACAGGGCATGTAATTTGAAGACAAGATAACTGGAGGTCGTTAAGGGTAACGCATTAGGTTCCAAGCGAAAGCAAGCGTAGCAAGGGGCGGCAGAAAGCTAAGTGGGAAGATGAGATTAGGCAGTTTTCCCGGAATAATGCGGCCGCTACTGACACATGGAAATTGGAGGAATATGGGAGCGGCTCTTTCCAGAACCAATTGCCAGCGACGTAAGCCTAGAGCGAATGGAGCGCGATATATAGAAATTGGGGACGCCAATAGTCAAATTACTGATTACTAAATTACTAAACAAAAAAATCTTGCGCCTGTCGAAGTGACTTAGGTGCTACGGCGTTCGGCTGATGAGCCCAAGGTCTCGGGATCGAACCCCGTTGCCGCGGCTGCCGCATTTTGATAGAGGCGAAGACCAAGAACGCCTGTGTGATACGCGATGTCTGTTCACGTTAAAAAACCACAGATGGTTCGAAATTCGTCCGGCGCCCTCCACTACGGCGTCTTTCATAGCCCGTGTGCACCTCTGAGGCATTAAACCGCTATACCACATCATTCATGGTTTAATAGCGGAAAAAGACGGGACAACACGATCATCACACACACAAAAAAAAGAAGCGCTTACTAGCAGGTGGCTTTTTCTTGGAAGAGAGGTTACTTATCTACTTTTTTTTGGAACGTGAACAATAGAAAATCAAAGAAAAAATATATTCAGCATATACAAGGAAGAAAAGGGTAAAATAAACAAAAAAAAAAAACGAAGCCTCGCCGTAGTGTATGCGCAATGGAAAGTTAGACGTGTTTTCCGGATAATGGCTCACTCAGCATCATCTTACTCAGCATATCACTCAGCATGTTAGATTGAACACTAATGTAAATATGTATTGCAAGTGTCTAATGCAAACATCTTTGGTGATTCGTAGTATATATTCATTTTGTGAGATGAGTAGTATTTTTTCGCTATTAGTTTGTTCTTTATGTTAGTAAAGAGCATATATTTCTTCCAACAAAAAGCCATTTGCCAGTCGACTTTTGTTTTGCGTGCTCTCCATATTTTTCTTTCTTACCGCTAACTTGGCCTGGACACCACGCGAAAAACAATTGTTTTCTTAACCATTTAAAATAGATAAATTAGCAGGATACGTCCTTATTAATAATAAAGCCGGCGCGGTGGCTCAGTGGTTATCGCGCTCGGCTGCTGACCCGTAAGACGCGCGGGTTTATCGCTGCCGCGGCGGTCGCATTTCGATGGAGGCGGTATGGCAGAGGCCCATATGCTGCGCGATGTCAGAGCACGTTGAAGAACCGCAGGTTGTAGAAATTGCCGGAGCCCTTCACTACGGCGTCCTTCATCGCCTCAGTAGCGCTAATTCCCCATAAACCACAATCCATTAATAATAACACGCGACAGTTTTACATACACCTTACCACACTTTGAACACTCTCGATGACCGCGCTGCTAATGTGGCAGTCGTGCGAAGTCTACGTACATTCGTCAAACGCATGTGCCTGTACTGTGCGGTGCACCATAAAAAAAACTACAACAAAGCAAGAACTGTGAATGGAAGCGAGAAATTAAGTTGTGTTGTAGTCATATAAAGTGATGCCCTCTGTGACTGATCGTGTGTGTTTTTTTTTTTTCATGTTTTCAGATTTTCACAGCGCAACTTTAGCTGCGCGTCCGTCCCGCGCCGCACCATTTGCAACCAGCCTTTTTCTTAATGTACTAATTTATTCGTTTTCTACCTTCGGGAACTACATTGCTCCCGCCTCGTTTCCGAGCGACATGTCTGAAACTTTTGCAAACGCGGTTTGCGCACAAAACTGTTCGCTTTGTTCGCGGAGAGTCGAGGTTTTCCGTACACGCTTTCCCATTTATCTCGCTTCTCTGCAGGCACCCTGGGCATACTCAATGCGCGTAGAATGGCTCTTGTCCGGTTGGGAAGAGAAGCGGTGAGGTCTGCCGCTACATTATTCAGCAAGCGAACCCAAGGGGCAGAAGTGGCGGAACATTGCTTTTGCACCATGTATTAGGGGGCACTCGCTGTTTGTGTCTCGTTTGTGGCAGCATTCGTTTCCTGTAGGTAACGCGATCAGCTACGAATTTGGGCCTTGGAATTACTTGGGCTGGGCTCGTAGTAATGTGGTCCCATTTGCGCACTCACATATACCTTTGCACGAAGAGCACACGATACGTTAACACAATTAACGCAGAAGTTTAGACGAACACAGTAGCGTAAGTTTTTATTCTTTCTATCACTCTTTTATTTTCATGTATTTAGTACGATAACAACAAGCCGGCTCTTAAGTTGTGCAAAACTTTGCGTCAGAAGTGAGCAAGTTGCTTAAATAAAGCCTACTGATCATTAGGCACCTATCCAGGAGGAATTCTCATTTTTCTTTTCAGACTGATAAGCTACGGAAAGGCGTCGCAAAAGCGTGCGACTGTTAAGAGAGGCAGTCACGCATTATAGGTGTTTTGCGCATAGAACCCTGGCAGAGCCGCCGCGGTGGCTCAGTGGTTATGGCGCTCGGCTGCTGACCCGAGAGACGTGGGTTCGATCCCGGCCGCGGTGGTCGAATTTCGATGGCGGTGAAATTCTAGAGGTCCGTACACTGTGCGATGTCAGTGCACGTTAAAGAACGCCAGGTGGTCGAAATTTCCGAAGCCCTTCACTACGGCGTACCTCAAAACCCGAGTCGCTTTGAGACGTTAAACCCACATAAACCAAAGCAATTCTGGTATAGTCCTCGGAAGTACTACTTTGAATGTCGTGCTGGTGTCGACCGTACCGAATTATTCTTCAGGGAGTGAATTTTTAAGTAATCTTTTTGCCTCAGAAAACATTAATTTCTGGCAATGGCTTCTCTCGACGGTATCTAATTCATAAAACTCACAATTTTATCTCATTGGTGAATGAGGCTCGCTAAGAAGGAGGAATTGAAAATGGACCCGGTTTGTGCTCATAATGCCTGACTGCTTAACAGTTGTTACTGGAGTAAAACAACTTGAATTCAGACTCGTGCGTATTGTCTCCGCCTTGACGGCGAATATGGAAACAAGCATCCTAAATTGCTTTCTTTTGTGGAGTTCGGCGATAAGACAGCGAATAATGCAGTGCAAGCGCGTTAATGGCTTGTCCTCTTAAACTATGCAGGGCAGATGCAGTCGCACAGACGGATCTTACCAAACATGGTCGGACTTGAGCACGCTGCAAGCGTTACTGCGTGCATCACACATCCCCATATGGTCTCGCGCACTCCCGCCGAACAGTCAGGAGTGCGCGAGTGGCTCCAGCTGCATTAGCGACTGGTGTCCCTCCGGGTCTATCAGGAACCAAGTGGTCCATAAAGTTAAGCTGTCCTTACTTGCGACGTATGCTTTTTGTGCGACAGCTAGAATGCCCAAATGCATGCGAAAAAAGAATAGCTCTCCTATAAGCTGCCTGCCCTTGAGAGGCACGGGACGCAGCGAGCCTAGGCCTTCGCGACCTTACTTTATTAGCAAGAGGAGCTATTTTGTGCGGGGTTCGGTAAAAGGATGACCACCATTACGTTGCTTCAGGTAGATTAGCTGCACTGCTAAGCGGCTGGTACTGATGGTTTCTGTTCCCTCTATTCCTTGTTCTCTACTCTTTTCTTTGCCCGAAAGCAGCACTCTTCCAGCGGGACAGTGCCGCGCAGGGAGGAATGTGAGAGCGTTTAGAGTAATGCCGTAGGAGTGAAGCGATGTCATCTTTGGAGGTTAGGTTTGGCTTATATAAGGGGGTTTTAACGTCTCGAAGCGACTGAGGCTATGAGGGGCGCCGTAGTGAAGGGCTGCGGAAATATCGACCAACTGGGGTTCTTTATCGTGCACTGACACTGCACAGTACACAGACCTCTAGAATTTCGCCTCCATCGAATTTCGACCGCCGCGGCCTGGATCGAACCCGCGTCTTTCGGGTCAGCAGACGAGCGCCACAACCACTGAGCCATCCCGGCGGCTGTTTGGAGGTTTGATTGATTTTGTGAGTCAGCATGTTTGATGCTGTGAAGAGTTGCGCCAGGCTTCCCGAGCATAAGATGGGCCGGCGGCGCGAGCTTTGTACCCTGGGTGCATTCATAGAAACGCTGTTTTGCCCAAACTTGTTGCTAGCCGGTGAAGCTCTTATATGAACAATATGGACACGTGAAATTTCTCCCTACATTAAAGAAACGGCAAAGTTTTCTGGATTTTTTTTTCTTTCCTTAAAAATCGAGCCTAAACTCAATAGAAGGCGAATGCAAGAGAGGAGGGTGTTGCTACCGCCTTTCTATATCACAGCGAATCCTTTAAACCATGTTTTGATTCCTTTTCTAATTACTTAACTTAGTTGCTGAAATACTGGTACTGTGCCTGCGTTGTGGTCCGCGCTTTTTGTTGCCTTTTTCAGGTAGCAAAACAAGCGGCTATTCTTGCCTATATCTATTGCCGCATCACATTTTTATGATGCCTATCAGATTTATTAGAACTAAATCGGCATTAGTGGTTTTTGTTGTTTCTGCGCTCAATAAAGCAGTTAAAAGTAATGAGCGCGGAAACCTACTTGGGTCAAATCATTTTCTCTGGCTGCGCCAGGAACTGGACCAAATGTCAATGAAATCTGCATTTCGAGCGTTAAAAAAGACATATCTTTCTCGATCATGAGTTGATAGGGATGTGTTTCTGAAAATTAAATGTATGTGAAAGCGTGTCCTGAAGTGTGCTGTTAGTTAATCACAGTTAATCATACCTGCTGTTGGAGAAAGGAGTCACAGTTAATCATACCTGCTGTTGGAGAAAGGAGCGAGCCAATTATTGCGCGGTTGACCGGAACCATAATATGTCGTCCAGACGGAGCATTCCCAGTATGCGAGTAAATCAAACCGTCAATGGCGCACAATAGGCCTGATCTATGTCTGTTCTCTCGAATAATCACTGCGCAAATATTCATTGACATAGACAGGGACCAGGACTTGACCGGTTCAGTCCTGCTTTATGTCAATGCCTCTTCTTGCTTCCTTGAGATTTGAGTGCTTCTTTGAGATTTATCGTAAACTAATTAAGATATGATGATTAAGCACGATGGTTAAACACGTCTTTGTTATCGCCTCTTAGGCTCATTTTTTTCAGCCAGAGCGCGAGGGTGGGGACTGTGAACATGCTTGCGATTTAACAACGTTTTCAATGCGGTCCGTGCCTGCCGCGTGTCTTGGAAGCCCAGAGCGCATCTAGCGACTTGTCTCAGAAAGTCAGCAACGGTCGACAAAGACTGCCCACCATCTTTCTCCCGCCACTGCTTTGCGGTCCCTTCTTTGTGTGTGCCCTTGTCTCAAGCTAATAATGCCGATATGCTTGTCCAAAAGTTCAACGCCGCGCGTCTCTGCAGCGCCTGCTCCTTGCAAGTAGGCACAGCTCCCGAAAGCGCCCCACTCAGTCACCCAAAGCTGCTCAGTGATGATGATTTCTAGCCTCAATGGCTTTATCGCGACGCACCCAGCAGAGCCCATCGCGGACGTGCTCTATATAGCGGTGAAAATCCGCTGTAACGCAGGCCTAGCGCCCTCTGGTGGTGGGAACAAAGGCGTGTTGTTGGAAACCCTTCGTTCCGCGCGCGCGATGGAACGAGGAGGGGGGGGGGGGGGGGGGGGGCTACGCGATACCTTTCTCGGTTGTGAAGAAACGCGCCTACCACCAGGAGGAGCCTGCGATCAATCGCCAGCTAGCTTCCTGTTGTCGACAACCGTGGAAGCGGCTGTGGACCATGCCTTTGTTCGGACCCAGGATCCCTTTTGCGCCCCAGCGGCTGTTCGATAGCTGCCGAACCGATACGCCGGCCTCCCGAGCAAGCACCGTAGTTGAGAACAGCCCCACCGAAGCCAGTAGACGGGCGCATCTAAAGAAGCGCGCAGCTGCGCTTACAGGCTTTCAACGAGTTCTGCAGGCCTCCTTCACTGTCGGCGTCTTATATAGGTCTAAGCGCCCCGGCAGACATGGAAGAGGCGGCGCTTTTTGAATCATGGAACAGAGAGAGACTAAGCACTGAAGGGCGACGTACGAGTAGGTTTCGATAGGGCATATCGACGCAAAACTTGTGCAGGCGATTTCTTTTATATTCGATTCAGGAATGCATGCGACATCTACATTCATGGGTTTCGGTGTGTACGGTTAATTTTTTTTTTTCGGACGCAAAAGCAGCGCCCCAAGTCTACCTTATTATTCCACGTATTTGCCAGCTTGCACTGCATATACGTATGTCCCTATAAGTAGGAAAATGTGACATTCATGTTATTCAGCTGGGCTTGTAAGACAAAGGTGCGGAATATTGATGAGCAGTAGGCAAAGAAGGAGACAGTCTCGGTAGAAAATATGTGATTCCACCTCCTATCTTCAATAGCACAGCCTGGGGATGCTGTACTGCGTGTATTGTCATCCGCCTTTTTGTGTCTGTCCTTAACTTTCTCTTAATTTCCTTCCGAAGCTCTATGGCGGATAAGCCCCTTTATACCTCCCGATTAGCCGATTCCCCAGATTTGTTTCTTGTTTAATGATGATGGCCATATGTGATTCCTTGGGAGCTCCCGCAGTAATTGAACAGCAGAGTAAAGACGTGGTTCTCCGTCACTTCCAAGATACTTGGGGAGTACAGACATTCCCAACCAAAAATAAAAGTATCCCTCCGATTAATACTTTTTTTTTTCAATTGCATATGTGCGCAACTTAACTGAAATGTTCTAAATGCTCACTGCGTTATTCTCAAAAGCCCATTTCTCAATAGCTTTCTAGTGAATAGCACACTGTAGAAGAAAAGGTGAACATTGAGAGCTGTGGTCGCGGCTAAAATGAAATCGTGGCAGTTACTGGACATTAGTGACTCAACTCAAAACAAAGCAACCTCTAGATAAGGCGAACCGTGCTCTGCACTTATACAGACTCGGTCTCTCCATCCGCGCTGCCAGCTCAGCTCCCCTTTTGTATGCTAGCAGAACTCCATGTTTACTCAAAGCGATGAAAAGTAGCCTGCGCTTTTAAGAGCACCAAAACCTCCTATAACACATTAAATAAAAATGCGAACTGGGCATTTATGTGCACCTTTCGTCAAAGGTTTACAGCCCTGGTCCGCACCGTGTGGTCGATCGTTATGTATCAGCATCGTTTCAAATCTCTTGAAGGTAAGAGGAACACTTGCCATCCCCCTCCGGAGGTCAAGATTGCCTACGAGGGCCCCGCCACATGGCTTAAAAGCAAACCCCTCTAGGCCCTAATCTTTTGACAAAGGCTGTACCTTACTGAGCCATCTCGCGATGATTGGTCAAAAAAAAAATGGTTGGGGGGGGGGGGGGGGTTCTACATTTCTATAGTCTGTCTGTATTGGTATGTTCCGAAACTCGGTGGCTTCTTCGTTACTGCGCATTCTTCGTCGTGTAGTTTCCCTGTTTTCGTTGAGAAAAACACGTGGTCTGGTTGGACCGACACTATGGAGACAGTTATATGACAAGCTCACGTGTTGTCGCCTGACCAGCTAGTGCAAGACAGGCAAGACGGGGCACACCGCGACTGTGTTGCCCGTCTAGTCCCTGGCCCCGTTGCTCTGCTCGCCAAATTCCTTTCACTACATTCCTGTATAAGTGATATTGCATTTGTTTCACACGTCTGTGGTATGTCGATAGAAAGCGGTCGACCTCTTCGCGGGCCGCAAAACCAAATGTGAACAGCCCAAGTGTACGCGTAGGCCTAGTGTAGTGGCCGCGAACGACCTCTGCTCTCCTTATTGGATGGACCTCGGTTTCCATTGAGCTGCACACAACTGCGGAGGCGATCCGCGCGAATGCAACAATCGCGTCCTGTTGTGCGCTGCGGACAAGGAGGGCCGCCCGGGAAGCACAACCCTATTTTGGCGCGGTCCTGGCATGACTATCGCACTCGGAAAAGGCTGTCGTGTCTTTCCTTCCCGCCCTTGCCCCTTCTCTCTCTCTCGCTCTCTATCTGCATTTCTGTTTCACTGATGTTTTACTTTCTGACGTGAAGCTCTCGTCATGGAAGCATACATTTGTGCGAAAAAAATTAATATTGCTCCTACTACCGAATGATCAGGTCAGGAAGTGCCTTGACCACGAAACTTCGCAAAGCTCTGGTTTATCTTACAATGTTCGAATAACGCTACAGGGACAGGACTGGGTGAGAGGAACACACAAACGCTCTGGACGAAGCGCTACTATCAACTAACTAGACCCAGGCCCAGCTAGTTTTGGTTTATCGTCAATTCGTGGTTTCTCCCACTAAGAGCCCTTTGCACAAACTTCCGAAGTTGTGCCTAACATGCATTGGGTTCTTGTCGGTGCATTGTTGCGAACGGCGCGTCTACTGGTACCTTTCCGAGATAAGCGGTAGTGCTCGAGTTGTTTGCGTCAACCGTTTGTGATTTTGCAGAGTAAAACGTTGGCAATCGAATTGTCCCTGTAGCGATCCTAACAAGGGTAATTTATGTTTTTTCCAATTTTGGGCGAAAAAAGAGCGGTGGTTTTTTCTCTAAACCCGGCTACTCGTTAAATAGTGTCGAAATCACACCAAAAATGGCGCCACCACAATAATGTGAACATGACACTGAAACACTGTGAACATGACACGATATACATAGAATCGAGAATAATTCCGAAGACATGAACACAAAGCCATGTAGTGTGTGCACGACAACGCACGCTGCTCACATATATCACACACAAAACACATTTTGTGTATAAATAAACAAAATAGATTCTTCTCGCATGCGCGCACGTAGATGACCGACCGTACGTTTAACTCATTTCCCCTTCCTTCATGGCGCGTTGTAGAGTTAGCCGCTCTTCCATCTCGGTTCTGGCTAGCCCTTCATTGACGCAGCGCTCCGGTTTCCCTGTGTTTGCGAGAGGCCTGCTCTTCGCCGAGCCGAATGCGAATTTGGGCGGCTGCTATCGCCCCTGGAGACGTAAAGTGGCTAAGCAGAAGGAGGCTTTGAAACGCGTTTTAACCATATGTAGTTTCCTAAATTATACGATGTTTAATTTAACCTTTAATACTTAATTTCATTAGCTTTTTTTAAATTTCATTGTATTTAATATTACTTGAGATGACAGGGAGGAAATGAAAATTACAAAAGCAAAATAATAATGCATGCCGAAAGCTCACAGATGAGACACTTTAACGAAATATTATTTATGCCAATGGTAACGGCAAATTTAGCTCCCAAATATTGTTGCTTGCGGCAGGTAGAAAAGAATACGGACAGCAAGCATCGCAAACTAGTACGCAGTGAACAAGTTAGCTCCCACTATGATAGGAACCAAGGCTTGCTTCAGATATTGCCATGCTGGCTGTTCCACTAAGGTGTAATGTTAGGGGACAGGAAGAGGGCACAGCGGGTCAGGAAACAAACGCAGAAGAGGGCAAATACGGGCTGGTTGGTACATGTTTTACGAATTGGAAAAAACAGCGCAATCAAAGACGAGACACAAGAGAAGGACAAGCTGGTGTTTTGTCCTTCTCTTGTGTCCCGTCTTTGATTGCGCTGTTTTTTCCAATTCGTAAAACAAACGCAGGTTAATGATATCCTATTCGAAATCAAAAAGAAGCAAAGGCATTGGGCAGAGCATGTAATGCGAAGTAAGACAACGGATGGTCGTTAAAGGAAACGGACTTTATTCCAAGACAAGGCAAGCGCTGCAGGGGCTGCGGAAGGTTGGTGGGAGGGGGGGGGGGGGGGGGGGCGTGGTAGGTGGATGATATTAAGAGTTTGCGGGGATAGGATGGCCGCAGCTGCCGCAGGACACGGTTCATTGAGGGGATATTGGAGAGGCATTTGTCCTGCTGTGGGTGTAGTCAGGATGACGATGACGACGATTATGATGGCTGTCCGCTCTTCTCTCAGTCACGCGAGTGTTTTGTGCGCAAACATTTTCCGCCTAGTGTACGAAAGCCAGACAGCATGTGGTGGTATTTCTTTTGGCTTTTCTCTCTTGACAGTGCCATGTTTTCTAAACGCTCATCTTTGTAACTATATTACAAATAAATAAAGCAAAGGGGCCGGATCCGAGGATGGTTAGGGAGGAGCATACGCAATTCCTCGTTCTCTCTATACCGCCACTACGAACCACCCCCAGCCTCTCCGCATCATCCTCTCCTTCTCCAGTGCCTTTCTCCCAGTTTTGTTGTCGCGGTGGCAATCATAGAAACATCTTCTTTGGTTCTTCATGTACTGAGAGTGTCGCTTGCAACGTAGCATTCAACATGAAAGTGCTCGTATTTGATTAGAAAGAAAAGTAATGTGAATGCGTTTCCTAGCAATGGTGTCGCAATAATGCTAATGCCTCGGGTCTCAGAGTGAGCAGCGTTACTTGCTGCACTGAGGTCTATCTACATAGGTGAAACCCAAACCCTTATTGCGCACTCAAAGACTTACGACTGTCCGAAATATATACGGTTTTACGTCAATCGCACATGGGCGAATGTCGGGCGCTGGGGGTTGTTCCTAACAATCCTGCATTCTTATTTACTTATTCGCATGCTATGTACAGTTTTGCGAGCGGAAAAAATGACGCGATTCACTTCTAATACCTGCGAACAGTCATCCGCTGGAAGGCAGTCTTTTCGCCCCCGACGGCGAATACTACGGCGGACATAGTTCGTTACCCAGCACCTCGGTCATGCGGTGATGCGGTCATGCGGTGAAAAGCACTATGTTACAATTTTATAACCGAGGCAGATATTCCGCGAGGGTGAGAGGGCAACTGACGACAGAGGTTAATGACCTCCCAGGCTTCCAAACCTCTTTCATGGCGAAGAAGTGATGATAATCACGTGATTTGTTCTCCCAAAAGAATTCCAACCTAAAATAGGTCACATGACTATGCATAGATCTACGGTAAGAGACAGAAAGGAGGGTGCTTTTTCTGGAGGCACAAAGTTGAACAAGAATAGTGAGGAGCGTCTCTGTATACTTTCTGACGTTTCGACAAAATGCCCGTCTTCGTCTGGGCGACTGCGGTTATGTTTGGCGGGAATCACAGAGGCTCTTAATTACGCAACAGGGAGACCACCAACCTAGGACCATATATGAAAAATTACTTAAATCATCCACACTCCGCCCACCCCACACATCCACACGAGGAAGTCCACAACCCGGTACACTTGGCCGGCAAGCGGGCTACTGGATCACGTGCCCGTGCAGGGCACATGTTAGACAATGGCTACTTCAAGGCTCACATAGCCCAGACCACTTGGGTGACGTAATCAAGTGGGACGCCTTCACGAGAGCGTCCTCTTCTTGTACACCTATATAGCGTCCTCCCTGATCACCATTTCAGGCGCATACTTGATCAACACTTCAGGCATGACATATATCTTCGTTTGCCCTTAAAGCTCACAACTAAGTCGCAAAAAAAAAAAAAAATAGAGATGGACAGCGCAAAGCCCGCACGTCTCGTCTACGTCGCCTCTTCGTTTCCTCGTGATGAAGATGGTCAGCGCCTCTCATTTGCGTCCGTTCGACGCATAATCTCACGTCTTACCAGCTACTGACCTAGGGCTCGCTTGATTACGTAAGAAAACGCGACGCCCAACGCCTTCTAGCCCTAAGCAAAGAGAAACCGCAATCAGTCGCGCCCACTTCTCCGTCCAGCAAGTCTCTGCGAAGAAGCACATATGCTTCGAAGGGGCTTCTTCCATCGAACATGCTTCCCCGCAGATGGGTCACGTTCCACGTGTTCGGAGTGACTAGTAAAAAAAAGAAAATGCCGCCTGGAACAGAATGACGCTCACTGACTAATACATACTTCGCGCAGTTCTCTACATACGTGACCCCGCGCGCCTCGCACCGCTCGCGCGGAAGCACGATGGCAGGGCCCAACGGACGACGGAGCGACAACGATGACAGCGGCGGTGCTTCCCCTCGCCCTCCTTGTCGTTCGGTTGAAGACTCCACATCTACGTCCCCTCCTCACCGTGTCCAATCCCCCTCCTCCTCTCTTCCTCCACCTCCGGGACGATCGAGTTCCCTGTGGCAACGCCACGTCTCTCGCCCTGACGTGCCGAATCACGTCCCAGAGTCGGCGAACGAGGACAAGCTGCAATCGAAACGTGTAGAGTCTGGAGACGTGGAAGCGGAGAAAAATGGATGGTAAAAACACCCCAAAAAAACACGGTCTAAGGATTTAATGCGCTTATCGCTTCAGTTTTCTGCCTTTTTTTACTTCTTCGTTTGGTGAGGGGCGGATTGTAAATACGAGAGCAGGGTAGGGAGGGGCGAAGTTTAGGCCTTGTACGACGCATCATCCGCGTCGGAAGGAGACGGGATGGGGCGAGCTTGGCGCTGCACATCACTTCTCGTATTCTAGTTTCGTACTCTTCCAGTCGAGATTCGCGGGGGCTCGGACGGCGATGACAGGCTGAGCAGTTCTCGAGAGAGATCATGTTTTCGGGGAGAGCGCCGCCGTAGTGGTATGTGTAACTTTGTGCTGCGCGTTTATCTTTTCTTTATTTCTTTATGCATTTCTTGTGGGTTTTTTTGTCCGGGCTGTTCGAAAGTGTAGTGCGCTCGTCTTTCGCGACAAGCGCATAAAAAAAAAAGATCATGAAGGTGTCACAGCCAGGACACGTATTCAGTGCAGGACGCGAACAAGCTTTTAGGTTGCGCTGGGACTAGAAAGATATACATGGAGATGGCACGAAAAAAAGGTTGGGGCCTTTTTAACAACATTCGTAAAGAAAAAAACGCGATAACATTTGGAAATTGGTCCACCTCTAAATATTCCGAAGGACCCTCCACATTTTTCGAAGTAGGCCCACCCCAGAATATTGTACACGGTGGCTTAGTGGGGATTAGTGGTGGATTACGGTGAATTAGTGGGAAACTGATGTTTATGTGAGAATTGGTGGTTTAGTGGGGGTTAATTGGTAGATTAATGTGCAAGAGTTGATTGGGTTAGTATAATTCTACATGGTAATCCAGTGGAAAGTAGTACTCGAGCATTCCAATCCTCATATTTTGAAATTCGATGGTGCTGATGACGTCACGACCCTTGCGACTGATAACAGAAATTTCACTGCGGAGAAACCATGTGATTTTTTCACACAACAACCTAAATTCTACCGCATTAAAGGACGAAAAAGCGAAAAAAAAGTTACGTATACACAGAATCGAGGTTACTCTGTGCAATTTGCCAGGGCCGCGTTTTAAGACGCCGGTGCCTCAACTTAACCTATACAGACCCATACGCGGTTGTAGTCTGACATTGCTTTCGCGAACATTATTGTCCCCAGCTCTTTAGTTCAGGCAGCAGCAATAAAGACGAGCTTCATTTCCACATCGCTTGCCTTCTTATAGTTCAATGCGTCAAAACTTAGTTGGCTCTTAATAAACGTAAACTGAACTTAAACCCTCAAGAGCTGAGATCACGCGAGGCAAGACGCTCCGAGTTGAAAAATTATGGGGGCACTTTGGCAGCCTAAAGTGCGCTACGCGAAAGCCTTTGTCGCGCTACTTCGACTGCCAATGACTGCCTATGTTTGCTAGGCTGCACAGCTTGGGAGCCATCCTCCTCCACTAGCTGTCGCACACCGACTGACTACGACCGACGACGGAGCAGCGCTCGGCGCCGCCGCTCCGCCAGCTCCACCTGTCGACGAAGATTGGCAGCTGCGCTCGTCGATGGGTCACCCTAGGCGCTGGATGTAACGCCGGACGAACGGACGGAAGAATGAGCCATTAAAGGCTTTCGCCTTAAAGCTTGCGCCATTTATACAGTTTTGCCTGCCCACTGTATTCGTGTCTTATAAAATCCGCTCTTAGGAGTGCGCCGCACCACATCCCTTGTCAATTTGTAGCAGTGATGCTTTTATCGATTTTTTTTATTGCTCAAGCACTGAAGCCCACGTTAGCGAAAAAGCCGTTCGGCCTTCTGGTCCTTGCCGGCGGTCCACCTGCTATGGTGGGTAGGTAGCAACCTGACCAAGTGGTTGTGGTAAACACTTGATATACCATTTTAATCACTTGGCATTATCATAAATAATGGAGCTTAACTACGATAAACAGCGTAACACTGAGATGAACAGTGGAAAACAATGACCACTAGCGCACCTAATTCGCATTGGCCTAACTACGTAAATCGACCGCCATCTTTTTCTCCAGCAAGACGAAACAAAGAAGGTGCGTGGAAACATCATGGAACTTTGTAACAAACTGTCCATTGTCGTTCTGTATGCTACTTTTAAAAATAAATGCTCTCTCGAATGAAAAAAAAAAACTCACCCAAAGGCTAGAATCCAGGTTATGCTTACAGATTTCGAAACACGACAAAATAGCTTTTAAACGTCAAGGTTCGATCGATGCTTCAAAAAAATTTTCTGCAGTGCATCGAACTTCAAAGCTGGTCCGATTTTCTTTATTTTTTTTTGTGTGTGTTTGTGTGGAAATTGGAGCAACAAGAAAGAGTCCATTTCCCAACCAAGCCCCTTGCGGCACGACGAGGGAGAGCGCTGTGGACGCCGGGGACGCCAGGAAGTCGATAATGGTGATGTCAGTGCCATTTGGCGTCCAGAAAAAAGAACCGCTTTTCCAAACCAATAAGTGGAGATGGACGTTGCTAAGATACACGGTGCACCAAAGATATGCAGTCCGCTACTGTCAATTCTTTCTTCTCTCACGCGGTGTAATCCTTTATCAAAGGACACTGCAGCTTATTATCCGTTGTGGAAACAGCTTCGGATGGTAAGTAAAATAATTGTGCATAAATGCATTTTTAAAAAATAATAGGGCAGCAATTACGAGAACATGGAAGTCTGAGGTTTGTGCGGATTCCCAATGTTTTCATGTTATTTTTTTTTAAATAGGGGGCTCTAAGCGTACACACACACATTTTCAGATTACTCTCGATGGCAGAACATAATGCCTGTTCGAAGGGTTAAAAAAAAAAAAAAGGAACTTGCATACTTTTTGCCCCCTTCAGAGCCGACTAATTCAGAACAATAGGAAAGGAGGAAACAGCAAGATACGTTAGTGTAGTGCCTGATGCAAAGCATGAGAGAATCCGCTCATTGTATGCGCTTCGTGCGCCCCTCCACACACTTCCCAATCGACACTCTTACGATGCAGGCGGGCGTAAATTAGTGATCTCCTCCTGGAGACAGTTTTTATTTTCTTAGCAGCCTGAGGGCACCATAAAAATATCGAATCAAGTGCACAGTCGCTAGCTGCCTGCTTCTTTAACTGACTATAATCAAAGCAGGAAAGCAGAAGTGCCGACATCGACGGTTTACAAAACGTTCACTGTCCTTGAGCTTGAAAAATTCCTGTTCATACTCGGCCAACTCCGAACAAATCGACGCTTCAGGCTCTGAATAATGCGGACGCACACCCCACGAACTCCCAAACATACTCAGACGAAACCATTGATCCTGCGAATTCAAGCGGGGACATTTTTCTCTGCAGCGCGCCCATATAGGCCACGTCCCCGACTTGCCATTGCTGCTCGATCACTGCGAATGAAATGGCTCTCGAGCAGAAGCAAAACACCGGACGGCTCAATTTTTCTCGAAGCATTGAACACGCGCGTGCCCGGCCGGCAGCTTTCTTGTGTGCCCTGTGTGCGCACTTCCGAAGCATCGACGTCTATTGATCGCTCTCCTGCCTGCTTCGTTCTTTGTTTCCTGAAGACAGCCGAGCAGGGCGTTTACTTTTTTCTTCATTTTGTTTCCGCTTTGATCCAACATCTGTTCTTGCGTTGGTCTCAGCAGCATTTTTAGGTGCTGCTTTAGTTCATCATTCACTCGCATGTTTTTCTTCCTATGTTACCTGGCGGAAAAGATTCGGCTTTTCCGCCGAACTCAATTTTGAGCTCAGCTGCATATATTATGCTGCCTTACATCGCTCGCTGACTTTACTTCATCTTGCCCAAACTGTTTCTTTAGCGCCCCGTTTAGGTTTTATCGACGGTCCACAAATATCGCCTATCGTTGTTGTGCAATTTGAGTAACGCAGTTTCCTTCTCAGTGTTACAGCAGTTCAGTTGCTTAATACGGGAAAGAGAGTGCCTTGCTGCAATGTCAGTATCCCTGCCCACTTTCATTTAGTTGTGAAAATGCCAGGGCACGTCAACTCGTACCAAAGCCGCACCACAGGAATTCTATTGAGCCCGTTAAGATGCTCAACAATGTTGCCTTGACTGCATGCCTGAATGGACTGCACGCCGAAGTTTTAGAAAGCTGCCGCTGTGTGAAGCCGCGCGGAAAGGTGCAGGAAACGCTCGTTCTTACTCTTGTAATGTCTCCGCTGCGTGAGTAATCTGTATCAACGAGCAGCTTTGTGTGTAGTATTGCAGCCCTACAAACACAGCTCTATCAAATCTTGATAGTCAATGCTGTATCTCTATTATGTTTCTTCTCTCTTGTATGCCTCCTTTCACTGCTGTTTCTATATGCCCTGACGTTACATTATCACGCTGGTACATTAAAAAATACCTTCTCCGTGAAGCCGCCTTGCAGGCTTCCGCTTGATTACAGTTGTGCACAAAGTGGGCGCAGGTGCCATGCTAACCATAGCTGCACATTAACGAGTATACCAATCTCACTGATTGGGCATTTTTTTTTTTCATTCGGTCATTGCTATGCTGTCATTAATGTACACCCTTCAATTCCTGTCTTGCGGACTATGGGCGCTGTATTTGTTTTTCCAACATGCAGCGAAAACAAACGATGGTCAAGACAATAGCAGTCGCCAACACCGTAGCCCACTGGCGATAACAACAGATATTGATCTTTTCACCACGTTTTAGTGAGAAGCAGCGATAGCGACAATTGTACCGCAACCTCTTCTACTTCATCTTTTGACAGCATCCATCCCAAGGCTAGCAAGAGCCTGGGTCTGTCATGTCACATAACATACAGGGGACATTGTCGCAAACGGGATCAGCGAGGCTCACCTGTATAACCTCCTCATTAGCCTCGTACACGTAATCGCCAGAGATTTTGATTACGAAATACTAAGACATCACCTCTCCTTCTTTCATCTACTTCACCCGTTTTATACCCTTCTCCATCTGTAGGATATGCAGCCGAGCACCAAATCCGCCTATCGTAGTATTGAATGTAAAAACGTCATATAAAGACCGATGAAAGAAGGCTTACAAACCAGCTTGAAAACGAACAGAACACGCATGGCTTCCAGCAGATTCCTGCCGATGCACATTTCAAAAAGGGCCGCATTGGAATGTCGCTTAAGTGGGGGGTCTTTTTCGGGGCTGCTCACTCTTAAAACATGGGCTTTGAAATGTTTTAACACTCTCTTTAGTGCATTGCATCGTATTCTTTTGATCCAGTCAGAGTGTGTTATCCCTGATGACATCCTTTATCATTTTATTACTCGTGCGCGTAGCAACGTTCCTCAATTGGGGCGCCATTAAATTTGTGAGCAATGAGAACAAACTGTGAGAAAAGCCTCCTCTCGCGTCGGATTGCCGTCATGGAAATGCTTTCTCGCAATTTTCGAAGAAATAGCTTTCCTCGAACCGAAAACAAGCGAACGGGTGTGTCGTTTTTTTTTTTTTTTTGCCAACTTAAGCTGGGCTTGTGTGTCTCGGAAGCGTACTGTGCCTCCTACGCAGGTGACTCAACGTCCTATGGGCGCTGTGACAATGGCAGAGCGTATGTTGCATCAGCTACGTTTACACGCGGCTTGAAGGCGCCTTGTCGATTAGATGTTGCGTGTAATATCTTGCTTTCTTTTTTTTTTTTTTTGCGCGTGCGATCAAGTGCGTGCCTGTGTCTACGCGAGGAGCACTACAAACTAAAATCTCTACTTGTGTCGACGATATTGCATCAGCATTATCAAGGCGGTCGAACTCTATACCGCTGATCCTAAACAGATGTTGCGACATTTTCCTTCAGCGAGTTCAAGGCGTCAGTCTGCCTCAGAACTACACGCGCCGAAGCTGAAAAAAAAAATGAAAACGGAGCTTAAAGTGAAAGCGCAAGTTTTTTTCCAGAAATCCTCTGAGCTTTTTGGAAATCATTCGCGCGATACAAGAGTTTGCACCCGCCTTGCGCGGATAATCTGCTCTCCCTGTATGCTGATAGGAGTTGACCTTGAAGTGCCTTTGTGCTATTACGCAAGTGCTATGAAGATTTGGTTGCGCACGCATACGACGACATGGGTCCACTGACTTCAAGAAAAGGTCCAAATAGCAATTGTGTTTGGATGTTTACAAGTGACGGCCTCAATTCTCTCTTTCTAAGATTACACGTTGCGGCGTATCCTCAGTGAACCTCTCTCCTACGCCCTCGTCTCGTCTCCCAAATCTGCGGACACATTTTCCATGTCGCAGCCACCTCTCGTCACCATAAGCATCGAATGTGCGGGAAATTAGAACTAAAGTTACTACGCGAAGAGCATTTATTTCGTTTATTTTTTTAACTAGCGTTTTCGTTTTATGAGCCTAAGCGGTACTATCTCATTACATTAGCTGTGTCAGTGTTAATGAGTCTTGGTGCCTGTCAAACAGGCCTTGCTATTTATTTCCTTTTTTTTTTTTGCAGCGCATTTGAGGCTGCTGCAAAAACACTGCTGAGAAGTGTTTGCTGTGCGCTCGGTTTCAAGGTTGGGCCTGCGCGTGGCACCGTGGGAAGGCTCCATCAGTTCTAATATTCCTGTCAATAACTCAACTTCTTCTAATAGTCGGGCGGTAATATCTGCAGGCTCTGGATAACTCTGACGATGGCCCTGAGGCGTGAAATTTCATTGTTATGGAAAGTATTAGAAGTGCTGCAGAGTTCCTAAAAAAATTTGACCTTGAAAGACAGTCTCTGACTTCATGTCCTCTGTCGTGCGTTGGCGCATCGCTTGTCACGTCTTAATACTTGTTTTATGCACTAAACCTTGTGTACCATTCTATAAAATATGGATTAATCTCTTTGGCGTGAAGTACGCGGTAACCTACGAAGAATTTGAGTGCAGAAAAAAAAACATATAAGCGATACCTTGTGAGCCAAGCGCGTTTATTTCCTTGTAGTGTGTTGTGGCCGCTTGAGGTTTGGGGTTATTAATCGACTTCCCGTGTCAACACCATTAAGCACGTTGCCATGGCGACGAAACAATTTAGCAGTGACCTTGTGGAAATGTTGCGCCATTTTTCTTCATTTACGAGTGACCCCTGGCGACGCTTCCCACGTAGTATTAAGCGTCTTCTCTTCTACTGCGCTGTTTGTCTTTTACTATAGTTGCTGCTGATGGAGTTGCCTTTGAGTAATCTCGGTTTTTTTTTTTTCCGCAAAAGCCCATACTCGCAATGCAGTTTATAACTGTCTCTGCGTTAATCCTTCTGCCTAGTCCCCTGAAAACGAGACAAAGGGTGCATGTATCCTTTTTGCCTATTTTTTTCTAAAGGATTTGTACTTGCCAAGAGCGAGGAAGGGACTATATGGGATGCCGTAACTGAGGGGCGGTGGATTAAATTCGACCGCCTGAGTTCCGCTGATGTACTACGAAGTCTCGCTACTGCATTCAGTCTCCGTCTAAGTGATGTCTCCGTGGCCAGGGTCTAACCAGCAATCTCGTTCTCACTGGTCGAACATCACAGTCACTGGGCCACAATGGCGGGTACTTTAATTGTTCTCAGCGCACCACCGCAGCGCGCTGCCTCACTTTATATCTATGACTTCTCTTTGTATGTATGATCTCTATACATATATATGGATATGTATATGGATATGTATATGGATATGTATATGGGTATGTATATGGATATGTATATGGATATGTATATGGATATGTATATGTGTGTGTATATGTACATGTATACGTATACGTACTGTTTGTGTATGCCATTTCAATCCGCCCTTACTTCGACGTCTTTGATCTGCTTATGGTCTCGCCACAGTCCTATTCTTTCATCTTGCGGCGTATTGAGACGACGTTATTTGAAGCCGCCAGTGACCGCTACGCATACGCTCGAGGAAATACACCAACAGAAAGGTGTACAGGCATACAGGAATAAGCTCCTAATTTGTTTATTTGTTTCCTCAAGGGTCTCGTGTTGAGACATTACATGAGGGAGTCAGATTTTCAGTGACGGGGGACGCAGAGGATGTACAGTGCTTTCTTACAGCGTGAACAATGGAACCAATCGTTCTGCTTTCCATCCAAACTCCCCTGTTGCAAATAAAGTTTTCACCATCACCTGCTTTCCATTGCTCTTTCTTTCCTCCTTCGCAAAAGGCTTCGGGACAATTACGTTTCTTTGCACTATTCTCACTACAGCACTGCGCGATCGCAGCAGCCTCAGGAAATCAGGGATTTCTTTAAGCTGTGCTTAGGGACTCCAGGGACCAGCGTGTACATGCGTACTACGAAACAACTGCTCGTGATCAACCGACCGATGTGGGCATGTTTTTGATTTCAGAGATTGCAGCTACAGGAACTGCGGAAACTGTTTCCCGCATTTCTCTTTTAAGTGCATTTTCTCTTTTTGGAGCATTCTCTTTTTGGAGCATTTTTGGTGCATTCCGACTCTTCTCGTAGACGGCTTATTCGACCGCTAAGCTCACTGCTTTTATTCTAAATCTGGTCCCATTCCTCTCGCAGAGAGCTGGAGTGTGTGCTCGGAGAGATCCCAGAGCATTAGCATCGAAGCAGGCTTGGACGCGAGAAAATTGTAGCTGCGCCACCTTTCTTACAATTTAAAATATTATTCGAAAAAGTATAGTACGGAGTGGATTCCAAGAGAAGGCAAGCGTAGCAGGGGTTAGGTGGGCGGATGGAATTAGGAAGCTTGCGGGGGACGGTGGCCGCTGCTGGCAAAGGACAGCGTTGATTGGAGAGACATGGGCGAGGCTTTTTCACTGCAGTGGGCGTAGTCAGGCTGATGATCATGATAATGATGATGATGATAGGTTGTTCTATAGAAGACTTTTTACAAAAGGGTTGAATTGCGGACCAGTTGGTACATTGTAAATGGAAAAAAAAAACAGTCACAAATGACGAGGGACAAGAGGAGGAGTGTACACGCCAGTCGTTGTGGCGTGTACACTCCTTCTCTTGTCCCTTGTCTTTTGTGACTGGTTTTTTCCCGCGTTTTACAAGTGTAAATACCATACATCCTTAATGAGGGTCTTCTAGGACGAACTTTTAATTTATTACATAAATTTCGTTTTGCTTCGCTTTGGTGCATGTTAAATATCTGGAACTCTTATGGCTACCATATATTTTCTTCGGACGGACTGCGTGAAGACCTTTGGCCTGTCCGTTTACGCCGCCTGCCATGCCGGAGCGAATAGGAATGAGCCCTCCGTAACTAAATGCTCCTCAAACGAAGTGCCCTTCAGCTGCTGTATAGGTACTTTCTCGCTTTTCTGAAACCATGTTACTCGTTCTCAATGGTCTCAAGTGAGTGAATTAACGCAGACGAGAAAGTTTGCCTCGTCGCAGAGGCCAAAAAACTGCCGAGTGGCGTCGATGATTCTACCGCAGACGCCTTACTGAGCGCGTTTCGCAAGCCAAGCTTTGGAAGGCAGGAAAGGGGTTGGTCGAGCGATAAGTAGGCGCAACGCACAAGTTCAGTTAATTCGGTTTCTTCACCGCACTGCCTACGTCCGACGAACGCTTTTGCAACCGCTCGCGTTCGTGCGCGCGACTAGGGTCGTGCAACTTGAAACAGGGCGCGTGCTTGCACATCTCTTTTAGCCACGTAATAATGGGATTTCAGAAGTTGCGCAACTAACGTCGTTATCCGCGTACGCTTCGGGCGCTATACACAAACCGAACCAGTTAACAAACCTAATCACGTAGCAACCGCCGTATACAAGTTCTCGAACTTCCTCGGGAATGAAATTAAGCTGTTGTCCAACACAAAGGAAGAGTGCGTTACGAAACATTACTGTTGTCCTCTCGGCATTTACTGAAGTAAGCTTAGCACAAGTTCAGGGCCACGGTACTGTTGTGTGGTTGCTGTTGTCACTGCCGTCATTGTTGTTGTTGTTGTTGTTATTGTTGCTGTGCCATGGTTTGCAGGCAAGTGCTGTTCTTTTCTGATCCTACTCTTAGATTGCACAGATAGTCCGATTTTTTTCTGTAAACTGTGTTAAGAATCCGGACTCATGGGCTCATTCCCAAGAACTTTTTTTACCTAAGAGCTTTCCATGATTGGTCCCGGAATCATGGGCATCATTCACAAAACTTTTCTTACCTAAGAGCTTTTCATGATTGGTCCCGGAATCACAGGCGTCATTCACAAGAACTTTTGCTACCTAAAAGCTTTTCATGATTGGTCGGTGCACAAGCGCTCGCCGCTCAACCGTTACAGAAAGTTTCTTAGACAGACTCTGTTTAGACTATCCGTCGACTTTTGTCAATAAAATCCATATGCTGTGATCAGACAAAAGGACATATCTGTAAGAAGGAAATGGGGTCTATAAGAAATCTATAAAAAGTCTATAGACCAGCTTTATAAGGAAAGACAACCTTCGAAAATGTGTCAGCTTATCATAAACCATCCTGTTTTCCCTGCTACTCCCGTTTCCGTATCTTTTCAATAGTTGATAAAAAAAAAACGAAACTGACGACGAGCAAACACATTGCCGCTTAGCTTGCCTCCTGTGCTGTCCGACCAGACATCTGCCCTTCGAACTATTCATCCCTCCTACTCGAAACAAAGAAGCTCGTAACACAGAGTTGAGTACATGGCAGCGCCACCCTCTGTCCCCTCCCCCCTACCCCTTCTCCCATTGTTTGCTCGAGTACGACAAGCTGTTGTTCTTAGAAAAACCTGTTCCCGGGTCAGGAAGACAAATAGAGACGTCCAGCAGACCCTAGGAAGACGGAAAGCCCGGCTGTCCAGTGTGGCACTATGGAGATTGAAAGACGCGATAAAAATACTAAAAAATCAAAACGCAAGATGTAGTCCGCCCCCGGCGTTCCGACTTCAATATATATGGTCAGTTATTTTCACTCTTCAGGAACAGTGCGCGGCCGCTCCTGCTTCGCAGCCTCTCGAGTCGACCTGCCAGGGCGGCCTTCTCCAGATGGTCACCTTTCTCTCCGGCGTCCCGAGCGCTTTGAATTCCAAAACAAGGCTGCCCCGAATTCTCGAAAACGGCTTCTCTTTGTCCCTTTCTCTTTCCTTCTGGCCCATTCCGCTCGTGCGTAAGCAGTACAGGTTCCCTTTCAAATATTCAGCTCTCGCCCTGTCTCTGGGCGGAGGGGAAATTTGTTATGCAATGAGGAACAAATCACTGGGCCTTCAGATGTCCCACGCTTTGCTGACGCTTTGCTTCTTCGGATGTGTTGTGACGCTGAAGATGTTGCTTGCCCCGTCTTTCTTTGAGTCGTGACGCGCCTCTAGCGCCCTCTGTGCTGCGGCGCGCTTGTTGGGCTTCGGCATTGGCAAACACGCGATGCGCATTTTAGAGTTGGCTGTCACATCCGTCCGAACTCAGGATATTTCTTTCTTTTTGTTTCATGTCTACCACACCTCAACTTCAGCACCAGTGTTTTGTTTTTGTTTTTTCTTGTTGTAGCCTATGTTCAATAGCATGCAATATTCGCTGCATTTCACCATAGCCTTTACATACCTGCTGAGTGGCAGTGTCGAAAACGCCTCCGTAAGCAGACTGATCGAGCCTTCTCTATGGCTAAAGCACGTAAACTCTTGAACGTAACACGCGTTTCGATGGGAACTCAGCCCGGTGAACGGACCAAAGGCAGCAGCGTAACGCTTAAATATTCATCGCTCATCTGGCTTGACTCGTAAGGCGCCACGTCTAGAACCACTGCGTTACTCTTAGAAAAACAAGCAATAAGGCAGTTCCTATTGGTCACTCAGAAGACGGAGACATGCACTACAGCTCGTATAGAGGCAGAACCCAATACAAGACCATATGTCTGTAATGACAGGCCATTATTCCCTGCATCCCCATTTTAGCGGTGCAGAGGGTCTGCGCACAAGGGAAGAGAAAGTCTTATCGATCCCCGCGTTTGAATATATCCACGTGTCGTATGCAAGCTGCTAAAGGAGCAGAATGTTGCCTTATTACGGTCCCGACCATGAACTCCTTTCATTCCTGCATTTTCTTTAATTCAGATTCCTCAAAATGCTTGACCACGTGGCAGCAGAGGCTATATATTTTTCAACCTACCCACGCACCCGACACAGGACCAGTTTTCGATGGTTTCATATATTTATTAGTGTTTCTCTGAATCGCTGAAGCAAGCAAGCAGCGAAGGTTAGTTAGCATCTTCGAAAAACGTAGCGCGAAAAACAAGACAAGGTAAGGTGAAGACAGGACACGAGCTCTTATTTAGCTCTTAGTTAGCTCTTATATACATAGCTTCCGAGTAAATGGTAATTGTTATTTTAGCCTCCGTCCGTCCGTCCGTCCGTCCGTCCGTCCGTCCGTCCGTCCGTCCGCCCGTCCGCTCGCCCGCCTGTCCGTCCGTCCGTCTGTCTGTGTGCGAGTATATGCTTGTGCGTGTAGGGGGTGCGGGGTTTGTTACCTTGGCACAGCAGTAAAATTTGGTTATGGCTGTAACTTGTACAATGCGCAGTGGAAGACCCTACGCTACTGGACTATCCGACACTGCTCCGACTAATCGCTTCTTCATAAAACGCAGATACATGCCAGGTGTCAGCTAAATTCATCTACAGATTAAAAATATGCCAGAGCATAACGGATGGCGGCAACTTCAGCCATGTAGTTGACCACTTTATGTAGCAAAAAACAAATGCTTAGGGGAAATCAGTTATATTTGTATTTTGTGCAGTTAAGAAAGTAAATCGCTTCAAGAACTGAACTTTTTAGCTGTTCTGTTTTGAGCGAAAATTCCAGTGCCAAATTGTAGAGCCTCATAAAAAACGTCTAATTCATCACTCTATATTTCCGTGTGTGCTACAGATAGTTTTTTTCCGAGTTGAAAAAACAGCCCGCCAATTGCGAAAACTACCACGTGAACACAGACACGCCCCGCGACAACAGTGCTGTCCAGCGTGGAATGCGTGAAAGTATATAGCCGCGTTCAGTGGTGCCGCGAATGGGACGAGGCCAAACAATGATTGGGCGGTGACAGCAAAATTGAATGTAACACCTGCGACCAGGTCGTTCAGTTCTGAAAGCAGCAGCGCGCTGGTTCACGGTACTGACACGCAGGGAGAAACAGTAAGCAGCGTTCCTAGGCCTCGTGCGGAGTTTCATGTCTGGCATCGCGCATCAGGCATTTGCGTTCCGACGCATTGCTTCGCTTCTGAAATCGGTGATTTTCTACGAGCCCAACGGACGAAACGCTGAGCCGTCGACTATGAATGCTGCTTATGGTTTCTTTTGGCATGTCGCTGATGGAATCAGCACGCCCGCTATTTTCCGCACGGAACGAGGCCAAGTCGCAAGTGCTGCCTTGAATTTCGCCTTGACCACCCATTCATTGTTTCACACCGTCTCATTTGCGACGCCATCTAACGCGGCTACGCTTACGTATTCCGTGTTGGAGGGCCCTGCTGTCACTGCGCTAGAGCTCATAATTTTTTATTTATCTCAATCGGATAAGACTTTAAAATAATGTGAGTTACTACATATAGTGTACAACATGGCTGAAGTTGTCTGCACATAATGCGCTCCGGCATAGTTGTAATATTCGGCTAAATTTATCTAAGACACCTGGTATAAAACAATACTTGTGCCGCATCAGCGCTGAAAAGAACTAATGGCGTCACGTAGCAAGGCATTGCAGGCTATTTTCGCCACGTTGGATGTAGTGTCTGGTTATGTGCCTTGCACCATATCTTTGTTATCTCAGTTTATTGCTCCCTTGTGAGTACATTTTAGTATTTGTTTATACTTTAGTTCGCTAAGTGAACAGAATGTACAACCAGTTAGCCCCAACTGACACTTTGCTTTCAGCACCTAAACTTGATTAGCCACCATTGAACCTTGGTTAAGCCAATGTCAACAAATCTAGTTAGCTTTATAGCGTGATATTCTCCGAACAAGGGTTTGGCAGTGACGCAGTCGATAATATCTCAACTACTTTGAGAACACCGTTTCACGATTAAAACAGATGCAATAAAAAACATTTGAATACATGTAAGTGATGCGTGAAGTTACCCTTATAGTGTCTTCTAAAATCGGATCTTTTCGGAATGACCTAGCTTTCCCTGCCGCCGATACCACTTTGAGCCAGCCGGCGAAACTGACGCAACTTTTTGTTTTCCTTAACTGAACTCCACAAAGTGATGGCGACTGGACTTTCGGTGAAGAACGCAAAAAAGCTCGAAGGCAATTTCCTTGTTTCCCTGGGCAGACTTTGCGACCTCATGCCTTTGCAATCCGCCAATTTTCATAACTGTCATCTCCACAAAGCGTGCTATGGGAGGGAACACGTTCTGAAATTCCACGCATGCTCATGCTCTTTTTTTCTTAAATCACAGTTGCGCCGTGACGCGCACTTCAGTGTCGTCATACGAACGACGACGCATTCAAGGTTGTAACTGGGCTTACAGGTAATCTGTCAAAACATAGTAAAGCATTTTACTGGCGCAAAGCGGGTGACGTTTCTAGCTGTAGCATCTCATGCCTCTCTGGTTTGGATACGAAGAGAGGCGAGGTTTCGCAATGTGTATAACTTGACGCGTGGAAAGTTGCACAACTTGTTTTTCGCCCATCGCATCGAGGGCTAAAAATGGCCGTCCAGTATATACTTGGTGCAGCCCTTAGCCAACCTCGTCACCGCGGCGTCGCGAAGTTAAGCCAGACGCCGAGTGGGCGAGACAGGCGGGACAGCTCCGAATGCAGCCGGATTTGAAACTTTAAGAACCTTGGAGAAGTCGTCCTGTCGTATAAATCACAAGTACCCGACGCTGCAAAAAAAAAAATAATAATAAATGAAATCCGGGCGACTAACTGAATGCGCACGCGAGAGGTGCCTGCCAGGCGAAATGAAATCCCCTGATAGACGACCGTCGGTCCTGTCGCGCCGACTCCCGTAATTTGCAAGCGCCAAGCTCTCCTGTGTTCTCCGTCACGAGCAGATTAACTAGCGGCATTTCTACTCGTGCGCGCTCATCGTGACCGTGAATGCAAACACGCTCTTTGTTTGTTATTCACCGTGAAGTCGTTAAGGCTTTTGTGCGGAACAGCGAGAGGGGGAAAGAAAAGCCAGGGAGATTAACCAGGAGAAAGCACCGGTTTGATGCCCAGCACTCAGGGTAATGGAAGGGGGATATAAAGTGTAAATGAGAAGGTAGAGCTGAGTTAAATATGTAGGTTTCTGTAAAACCATACAGTTTCTCAAAGTTGCCTAGGACGAAAAGAGGCGACACCGCCTGGTTCGCCTCCCACGAGAATGCCTAGAAGTGAAAACTTCGTATTTGGATTGGCTAGTGTTTGGCCGAAAACGTTATTTCTCCTCCGAAAACATAGATGTGCCCTTATGCTCCCCTCTGTTCCTAGATTATTTTTCTAAACAGTACGTTTTTCACGTTATTCATATATTTATCGCAAGTGATTGTACGGCATCAGGCCTGCATGCAAATTAGAAGGATATTTATTGGAGATTTGCCTCGAGAAAAGTACGTTTTCAACAAGTTAACTAGCCACGCTAAATACGAAATTTGCGCTCCTATGCGTCCCGGTGGTAGCCGAACGACTGGAGTGCCACTTTTTCTTCGAAGTAATTATGAGAAAGCCCGTGACTAAAACTGTAGCAGTCTCACAGGGTCCCGTAGAGTTCTCGTGGAGCACTTCAGAGTCTGCCCATCTAGCTCGAGCCTTCACCTAAACATACGGTGTGACCAGTAATCAGTTGTACATATCAAAGCAAAATAAGAAAACTTATGCACTTCTATTTCAGCTGAGTATAGAACTGACGGCTAATTCTTTTTCTTATTCATGCTTAAGAAATCAATGCTAAAGCATGCCCGAACGAAGTTTCCGCCTGGCCAGATAACCATTCCTCAAAAGTGATGCTTTGTACTTATCATAGCATATTTTACAGAACAAAAAAAAATTATACTCAATACAACAAAACACCCCGTATATCAACTCGACACACCCACTTGGTCGCTTCCTTCGGCTTTACGACACCACAGCGGCTGAGCCTGGCGTCACCCTTATAAAACTGGCCTGTACACTTTCTATACACTTCTTATAGACTCTTTTGTCTTCCTGTATATTTTCTCTCGGCCATTCTATAAGCTATCCATAAGCTGTCTATAAGCTGTCTATAGACCAGAGTTCACTAAAAGTGTTTAGTCATAAATCTATCGATTGTCTGTAGGATGTTTGTAGGGTATTTACTGTTTTTTGACTAGTATGTGGAATTTCTGCATAGAAAGTTTATTCACTTTTTACTGACAAAAGTTTATCGAGAACATATAGAGTGTCTAAGGAATTTTTTTGTAAGGGCAAGGCCCATAACTGAGCACGGGAAGAAACCCTTCGCACCTTAGCGCTTTCACAGAAGCGTTAGCAGTTGAAAAAAAAGAGCAGTAAGCCTGCTTTGCGCTTATTTCGGAACCATGAGCAGCTTCCGCCGTTCTGCTGGTCGACACTTGTGCAGCGGCACCGGTTGTCACTAAAGCTGGCGGTGGAAGGCCTCCGCTCCCGTTTTCCTTCCTCGTGACGGACTCTGCGAGAAGAATCAGAGCGGAAAAAATTGCTTATAGGAAACCCAGAGGCGAGGCCGCTGTCTTTGACGTCGAAAGAAATAACAAAGACAGAAGGATGAGAATTTTCGACTTCGAAAGCCTGCTTAAATTCGCTTCAAGAAAGAGGCGGGTTAACTTCTATGAGGGTTCCCTTGCGAAACTAACATTTCCTTATAGGTTCTTTCGAATAAGAAGAGAAAATTGCGGAACATCGAACCCAGAAGTCTATTTTTGTTGTTGTTTCCTTCTGAACTTCAAGAGCCTCCAGGATTAACTCATTGCCGAGCCTTATCTTCAGAAATGAGACGTAAAACAAAATAAACTGTTACACGAAGGGCGGCGACTAAACATTGGCGGTTCGGCCTGATGAATCCGTATGAAACTTTAGAAATTTTCCTTCTTTTCAAAGTGCCAAACCCTTCAACCTCGTTCTTTTTCTTGTTCCAGCTTTGGCACGCTTCTTTCCGCCTTTCGATCTTCTTGAAGTTTGGGGAGGAGGAGAACGAGAGACCTGGAAAGAGGAAATAAAAGATACTATATATACCACACTCTTTCTGCAGCCGCAGTCGATGCACAATTCGTCGCCGCTTTTTCCTGCTTGCTGCTTTCCTTATTTTTTTTTTGTTATCCCTCCCTTACCAGGCGAAGGTAGCACTTATTTGGGGAAGTCCTTCCTCTTTTTTTCCGCTTTCATACTCTATACTCTGCGCCACCCTCTTCTCCATTTTAGACGCAAGGGGGAAAATTGTGACTCGACTGAAACCGCGATCGGCGGACGAATCAAACAATGGGAAACCGAGATTTGTTACGCTGGGTCAGCTTTAAAGTGGATCTTCCACGCCCCTGCCTCAACGGCTCTCTTTACCTCTCTTTTTTTTTTCTTTCATTTGTGGTTCTTCCACTTTACAGAGTTTTTCTTATAGGCTTCTTTCTTTCTCCTTCATCCCTTTCAGATTCTTCTTTTACTGTTTCACTTCTTTCCTCACTTCCCTCTTTTTTCCCCCTTTTTTGCGTTCTCGTGTGCCGTTCTGTCTCACGTCTTTGACGTCAGCCGGTTTAGAAGTCGCGACTGGGCGGGCCTCTACCAGCCTCCGCGCGTTTACCGGGTTTTCCTATTTCACTCTACGCCGCTGGCATATCTCTAACAGTCTGCAGCTTTCTCGTCTTTTCTGACGTTTAGTTATTCACTTTTCCGTTCTTTTTTTCCTTTCCTTCGTACCATGGCGACCATTGATCTTACCTGCTCTCGGGGATCGCTTTGCGCGGTGCAGTTTTCTTGATCCGTCTTGGCAACCAATCGAGTGCGCGCCGATTTTATTTTGCGGTTTATCTCTCTTTCTTCTTCTTCTCTCTTGCCTCGTATACCTTTTCGGCTCTGGCTTTTTCTGCGCCTATATAAAGTTGATCGCGACGCCCCGACTCGCATCAAAAGTGGATTTGACTTGTGCTCGCTTCTTGCGGCCTCCTCTGGGTGCCGCAAAAACTTGGGAGACTGCTTCTTTTGGGTCCCGGTCAATCCCTTCTTCCATAGCCCTGTTATCAGGGACCGTCCTTACCGAAAGTGGCGAGGATTTTGCTCCAAGGACGACTTGGCGTCACTCTTTTTTTTTTCTTCTCTTTCTTTCACTCCTGTGAGTTCATATACCTCGTTTCTGGTGCGTTTGTTTGTCGTTCTTCAGGAAATTCCACTTGCGACCGGTAGCGAACTCTCAAGGAATCGATGCTGTAGTGTCTCCACCGCCGGTCAGTAAGTGTTTAAAAAAAAACGGGCCGCAACAGCTCGGTACCTTTGGCCTTCTAATACTGCCGAGCGCCCAGCGCGAGTTGGTGAGTTTTATCCCTGTTTCCAGCGGCCTGCAGTTCGATTCCGACAGAATAATAAAAATACGATGCTCGTGCTACGCGGTATCGGCCCACAGTTGTGAACTCCAGATGGTTTAAATTAATTTACATACTCCCCTGTGGCGTTCCGCACAGCCCAAGGGCAACTTTAGTACTTCAAAATGCGTTATTTAAAAGGTTACGGGAAACTAAATGAACTAATCAAGCACCAACACTTTGGCAAAATATCCCTCTTTATTATTTATGTAACTATGGAGCAAAGCTCTTAGGGAGGGAGCCAGAACAGCAGATTTTCGAAACTGAATCGAATACGAATAGTCTAGCTTTGCTACCGAATCGATATCTAAAACTGGAGCTAAACACCGAATTGAACATGAATCGAATTTTTGTGGAATTATTCGCTAGTTGTGAGATTAGCTCCGGTATGCTTCGCGCTGCACCAACCACAATCAACTATGAATGACAGCGTCGCTGCGCTGGACCCTCCTTCCCGCACGGCCAATCACGATAGCATGGTTTGCGGCACCAAATGGAAAAAAAAAAGCTATGGAGCACTGTAGTAGAAATTCGTGCCAATTATTCGAAAACTATGTAAAACTTGAGAGCATATTTAACTCAGTGTAGAGCCACTCGTTTCATTACACATAACTAGTCCCCATTCCCACATAACAGAAATCAAACTTGATATCTCTCTCGAGCCATTTGCTATTCGTCGTTCTATCGCTTTTTTATTCATATTTCGTAAATATTGTTACAACACAAGTCCATCTCTCTTACCTCTCGGAGTGCCTTCATTCATTTCACGCCGCCTACTTATTCAGTAAAGCATCAAGCGCATACACTGAAGAACCCTAGCTTTCAATTCATCCGCATTTCCATTCTTCACCTCTCTTTAGAATGATCTTCCCGACATATTTGGAATGTTCTTCCCGCGTCCATCTCCAACCATCATCGATTCCAAGATCAGCTGAGCAAACATTTTCTCAAATGACATCATGACTTCCTAAATCTTCGTTCTTCTCTCTCATAATACTTTTGTTTTCGTCGCTATTTAGTTATGTTTGGGTTTCTTGTATGTCATAAAAACATCAGACTTCTAGTATGACCGCTGTTTTTTGTTTTTAGAAGTTCATTTTCTTTAGTTGTTGCGACTATGCTACGGCTTATGCTATAACGCTCTGTATCGTGCACGTATATATGTTTTGCCTGTGTGTTTGGCGTGTACAATATTTTTACTTATCAATTTTGCTTCGTATTTTCCGTTGTGTTTTACTACTTGTTCGTATTGTACCTCTGATGCTTTTTGTCCTCCTTTACTCAATGCTCTTTCGGGGCCTCCGAAGTATTTGAATAAATAAAGAATAACTTTGAACATGCACTATTTGATTCGTTCACCAAATCGATTAGAAATCTATTCGATTTGCTATTCGGTATTTTCGAATATTCGCAGACCCCCTAGTCTTAAGTGAATGCATATTTATTGAAAATGTTTTTTTTTGTTAGTATTAAATGCCCTTCTTGTGCACATTGCTCGAGGCATCACAGTGGTCGCGTGGTGACGTCACCGTTCTCACGGCGCCCTAGGCGGATGCTATTTGTGTCGCCGCCGTTTGCCATTAAGCATGTTACTCGGGCTTTCCGAAACAAGTTGCGAGCCTACAGTCTGTCAAGGACCGATTTCCCTTTTTTTAATTACCGAATGCAGTCACCGCTGCACCCTTCTCTAGATTTTATTAAAAACTAATTGTATCGGCATAATCGCTTGTATTTCATACGAAAGTCTTCCTGAGAATGTAACTGCAATTCCGCATATAGCGCTTTTCTAAACATTTCTGCGCGCCATTTTTTTTTTTTCGAGATGAAAGATCAAGCGAAATGCGTAGACTTTATCGTCATGTTGGCGGTAATACGTTCGAACAATATTTGCGTCCGCACCGAAGCCGATAAATGTTTTTCTTAAGATGTAAAGGTGGATATATTTCGCGAAAGGTAAACCGAACGGAAACATTTATTGACTGCAACATTTCTGCGCTGAAGGAGCAGAGCTGATTATACAATCAAAACTCTCAAGGCTACGGTCAACCAAATATCAAAAATGATTAGAAGGGTATACGCTGGCATCGGAAAGGGATAAGGGAGGAAGACACCTCCCACCAATATAGTCCATGCAGTAAGCAGGATTACCTAACGGCTCCCCTATCAAGAGTTCACAAGTGTTGACAGAAGGGCCATTGATACCATCATAAGGAGAGCCTATAACACTGGCCTAAACATCTCATCAATGCCATCAACGGAACGTCTTTGGCACTCGGAGTACACAACACCTTCTAGGAGTGCAGGAAGGCGGTTCTAGAGGGTAAAAAAAAAAACGCCTGACCACAACACAAGCAGGTAGGGATATCCTGACGAGGCTTGGGCTATGGCAGGCACTACGAACTAGTGAGAGCAAGTCCCAAATTCTGAAACCTTCAAGAAAGAAGATCTATGTAAACCCGATATCCAGCCACATTCACCACGAACGGCAGAAGGATAGAAGGAGAGCCAGAGTCAAAGCACTGGCAAAAAAAAAAAAAACTATCAAAAGAACCGGAAGCGGTATATGTGGACATCGGAGACTATGCCGAGTCGGGCAAGTCCGCGATTGCTGCGGTCGACAACCAGAAGAGGCCAATCATCAGGGCATCAATCTATGCTGAAGATCCTGCTGAAGCGGAATCACTGGCTATAGCCGTCACCATCAAGACTCAAGATAAACAGGAGAAGTCATCGCACATAGGACGGACTCGCAACAATCCTGCAGGGACTGCCTTGCTGGAAAATCTCACGGAAGGGTGAGCGCACTATTAAGTACCCTCGCACTCACACGGAATAACATAGACACCTCGTCACGAAACGAGGTAGCGAATGATCTAGCCCGAGCTCTCTCAAACCGGGCGGATCCCCATCCCTACCCCGCCCCCCCTCATACGACCGTGTGGTGACAGGCTAGAACACCTTAGGTTGGAAAGAAAACATTTCTCACCGCCACAAAAACAACTGTCCTCCTCGGATGCCTTTGAATGAAGGAGAATACAGGCAAGCACATAACCAGTTCTTTTACATTTTACTCAAGATCAGACCCACACAATACCCTAGTTACTGTCCTTGACATCCCCCATAGCCTGAGTCGCTTTAGGACTTTAAACCCGAATAAACAAAACCAATCAAGGGCGGATGGCGGTTTCGTTAGTCCTACTCACACTGCGCGCAGACTTATCGAGGTTGAGAAGTACTTGAAGCTGGGCTTGTTGGTGCATATTCGTGAAAGACATGAGAGCGCAAAACGGGGACACGGACGAGGAAGAGAACAGGACGAGCGCTGCACTTTCAACAGGATTTATGCGAGGTTGACGCATCTGCATTACTTTCTTTAGTTTCTGGCCCGAAACCTGCAGCTTCTGGATCTGGTGGTATCACAGTCGGCATATTCAAAATTCTTGTGCCAGACTGTACCTCTTTTGTGTTTTATATTCTTGTTCCTTGAAACTCCTTGAGAAGCTATGTCGAAGAACAAGTTAAGAATATCTCATCACATCGTCACCCACACTTTAAGCAAAAATAAACCCAAAAGGGAGTATAAATGGTGGCGGCCACCCTTTTTACTCCATTTGTGAAAACTTTTATTCCATGTGTATGCAGTAAAAAGGAAGACTGTCCTCCATTTTACTCTCATGAGGAAATAATAGAGTAAAAATGAGGATTTACCTGCATTTACTCGTCTAGAAAGGGAGTTACATGTGCCAAATACTCCACCAGTGCCAAATGGAGTAAAAAAAGACCATTTTGTGCAATCCGCCCCGCCACCTAGCGCTCCGCCCGCTTCTGGTCAGTCGTCTGATAATGGCGGTGAGTGAAGACCGCTTGGTTACCATCGTCGCTGGATCTCTGCTCACTTCTGCTCCTTCACTGTTGCCTGCCGCGGTACAAGATATCGGCTTGTCGCCGTTTTCCGCTAATATACGCTACATAATTTAATTGCTCCTGTGAAGCCTCCAGTGCTCTAACCATACCTGACTTTCCTTTGTTAGTGTCGGCAACCCCTTACAGCCCCCGTTTAGGCCTAATTCTCACAGGCTTTTTTTAGTATGGTCATCGCAGTGTATTGCAGCAGGTTATGTGTTGCATCAACATGGAACTGTAATAGAACACAGTGTCAACGCTGAGCTCTTGAGCCAAGCCCTAATGAAGTGAATATGAAAGCAAACACGGCCATTAAAAACTACCATCAGGGATGTTTTCAACTTTTTCTGCTCTAGTTTTTAGTCAAATATAGCGTGGTGCATGACCGTGCAAATTACCCAGCGACTCCTTTTCAGTTTTCAACTATTGATTATAACGTTGCATCCCTTTATCTACGAACAAGGCCAACGGCCAACCAAACGAACTCGTACAGCAAAAGCAGACGACAAGCAGACGACTCCCGCCGCCTACGCCGCCGCTGGGCTTGCAGACGGCGAAAAGATTGCGTGATGCGGCGTAACACTAGGGCAGCGCAGTTTCCCAAGTTGGGTTGCCGGCGGCCCGCAGAGCTACTGCCCGTTTCTGCCGCTGTCACTGCTGTAAGAATGAGCTTGAATGAGAATAAACAAACATGACGCCATTTCTGCTCTCCATTTCTGTGGGTAGTAAAAAATTCACTTCCTTATACTCCAAAATAACTCCGTTATATAAGAGAGTAAATAAAAAACACCATACATATGGAGTAAAAAAACCTCCTTTTGGGTGTGCGTTAGAGGACAAGCCATTTACTCCCTTTTGGGTGTTTTTTTGCTAACAGTGCATCATGACCCTCTTTCTTTTTCTCCTCCCTTCCCCACTGCTGAGTAGCAGGCCAGATATCAGTCTTTCTGGCCGACCTATTTGCCTTCGTTTCAGTAAATTTATCTATCTAGCTATAGAGGCGGCTTGGCTCTCTCCCGACTGGAAAGTCCCGAAAGCCAACTTACTGCTTCAGGGATCCTAGGAAAGGTTTCGTTATCGATAACATTCGGCCTATTTCTCTCGCATCAAATTTAGTCAAACTTATTGAACGAACTCCACGAGTGTAAGTTTTGACGGGAAGTCGCGCTCTGTACGACTTGTCCAGTTTGGCGGGTCAGGCGGTTTCGTTCTCGATAAAACCGGCAAAGTAGCCATTTTCTCCCGACATTACGCGGTCTCAAGATTCGAAGAAAAATGGCCCTTTATTTTTCTTTGTCTCATACCTATAGCAAAAAGTTATGAATTTGGCGGTATCGCTGGGGAAGAGATGGCCTTTCTAGGGCCATAATGCAACCATAACCAGTCAGGCTTTCGGTAAGCCTGCCCTAAATTTTGTACGACAGGTGCTGGTTATGAGTCGGCGTGTCCTGAACACGCCTGAGAGACTAGTTCCCATGAGACGCCGCATTTTGGTTGGGTTGGTTGGTTTATGGGGTTTAACGTCCCAAAGCGACTAAGGCTATGAGAGACGCCGTAGTGGAGGGCTCCGGAAATTTCGAATATCACGAAAAAAAAAAAAAAGGACGCAGCAAGGGGCATACAGAAGAGCAGTCTATCAACTGATTCTTTTTACTATAAAACACGACGATTTTTTTTTTACAAGCACGAATGGTAGCTAGCGCAGGCGCTCAAAAACAAAAACAAAGACGAGTGTTAGGACCAAACCAGACATATGCTGCAACCCTCATGAGACTGCAAGAGCCTTGTCAAGATAGTTCAGTTCACTAGGCTGCGACAAAACCTAGGGTTTGGCGACATATGGTGTATTTGGTCTCGCGATGTGATATGCATCCGAAGTATTATTTGTAGCCTCATGTGTTTGACGCGTTAGTTCGTTTTGGTCTTAACATTTGCCTTTGTTTAGTTTTTGTGATTCTACGTGACCCACTATTCGTGATTTTTTTAAAAAAACCATGTGTTCCAACGAAAACAAAAACGCTTGTTACATGTAGGTAGCGCTTCTGTATGATACCTGGCGTCCTCCTTTTTCGCGCTGTTCAAAACACGTAGCCTTCACCAACTCGGCCAGTTTTTCTTCCTACCGGTACTGTGTTCTTCTGGCAAGTTCAAACCGGACGTTTGTGAGCTCGATTTCCACTTGGTCGCATGACGACGAGTCCACGGCGTCGTGCTGAGCCGAATTCGAGGCCTCGCTGGCTGCCGCCTTGGAGGAGTGGAAGGCAAAGGGGGAGGGGCGTTGTACCCAGCAACTGCAGCAACACGACATCTGTGGAGCGCCTTGCGCTCAGTACAGGGCTCAAATCGCTGAAGTGTAAACCTGCTTCTGTAGACGGAGTTTCACTTCCGGGAGCAGCGTCACGGTCCATTTTGGTGAGAACGTCTTCTCGAGAAGCTCGCCGCAGTTGCCGATGAGGAGAGGGGGGGGGGGGGTGCTGTCTTGTTTATGTTGCTTCCCGCAATGTCGACTTCTCCGGCCACTTTTCTAAGCTCCAAATGTGTCCTCGCACAAATGACGCAGAAGTCCCCGCGTCGTATGGGGGGGGGGGGGGGGGGGGGGTTAATGGATGAGAAAATTGGGGGCTTTACTTGAATATTTTTTTTTTTGCAATTCGTGTCATCTTATTGCGCAGCAAAAAAAAAAATTAAATGCTAGTATAGTTCCCGAAAGGCAGTTTTTCTGTCTCTCATAACCTATTGTTTCTGTTCATATTTCATTTCAGTGTTCTCTTAAATGCGAGAGACAATACTCATTGATTTTGTTTCGTCCGAGTTCGTTTCATCTCTACTTATAATGTTTTAAAGCCCTTTCTAGTTCAACGTAAAACTGGAAACAAATTTCCCACTAGAGAGTGAACTATGTGTTCCTTTTCATAATACCTGTACCTCTACGTAGGTGTAGTCACTAAATGAAATATACGGGTTAAGGAATCGCGGAAAGAAACATTTATTTCTGCTTCCTCGCTACAAAGAAAGCGGGTTTCGTTCCAGTGGGCAGAACCTGAATGTCCCGCCATGCTTCCGGGCATTTAGCAAACTGACTTGCTTAACCGCGAAGAAATAAACTGTTTACCGCAAATCCAAATCCCGTTAACATTTGTCTACCACTGTACACTAGGTAGTACTATCGCGACTAAAATATTACGGGACGCATGTTCTCGGAAAAATGTATATTGCATTTTCGCCTTGTCGCTCGGTAGCGTGGTATCGTTACCAGCCGATAGAGCACGGTTGTCCTGTAAACTTTTGATCGCGATAGTACACCTTCTACCCCGGCTGCGGCAGTCGCATTTTCGATGGAAGCGAAATGCTATACAGGTCCGTGTACTGTGCGATGTCAGTGAGCATTAAATAAACCCAGGTGGTTGAAATTAACCGTAGCCCTCCAAACGGCGTCTCTTGCAGCCACAGTCACCTTAGGGCATAACCCCCATAAACCAACCAGTCATTTTTCACATAGCGGCTGCAAGAAAGGTAGTTCACTTGAAAAACTTTGGTCAAGTGTCTAGGGGAATCCCTCAAGGTGGAGTAAGTTTGTTCTGTTCCCACTTCGAGTTATTGATCAATTCGCTCTCGTCCTACCGTATGTTAGCCGTCGCGGTTAGCTTGTTTTTAAGCCAAGTGGTCATGCGCTTCATGTTTCTCCGCGAAAGAAGAAACCCTTTCCTCCAGTGCTTTGTTCAGTTTATGTCGCCAAATGCACTCCCAGACTTTGTAATCTCCTCTGCCGGAGGTGGTCGCTACAGTGTGTCCCGTTACCTCCGTGAGGTTGTCGCATCTTATCGATTCCTTGCCACCCGTTTTTCCAGAGAATATTTGACAACTGTGAAGAAAAGGCAACTTAAGAAAGACTTATTACACGTCCTTTTTCCCGCTCCCTTGTATGGGTCGGCCTTTGGGGCCTCACCGGGACAAAATGTGTTAAAGAGGGTAAGAAGAATGTGGGTAACGCCTTCAGCAAAAACTTTCTTCTTTCAGCTGCACACAGGTACCTTACGTGTTAAAAGCTGGTTACAGGAAAGAGACATGTACGTCCCGTGGGGCACCCATTGCCTTCTGTGTAGGAAGGAGGAAACAATTGACCATGTTTTTGTCGACTGTAATAATGCAATCTTCTTTTGGGACGTGTTGCAGCGAACCATAAAGAAAGATTTGCCGCTCACTCCGCACGGCATTAGGTTTCTGCCTGTCGAAGACGATGGAGCTCCATATGACACCATTTTTCTACTTGGCTTGCATGCAGTGTGGCTTAGTGCCATGGCATATCGCAATTGCGATCCTGGAGCCAGATCTGTGTATCAATATTTTGTTGAGAGTGTCCTGAAAATTTACGATGTGTTAAAAGACCGAGGTTTTGACGAAGAAATTGTATCCCTTTTCCAGAATCTATCCCAACTGAAGAAGTTGGAATGGTCGCTGGAAGCGAGGAGTGCTGTAGCCATGTAAATAGTCACATATGTTGTAATGCACTGTATTCCCACGCCTTTTAAGGCAATAAAGAAAAAAAAAAGTCGCGGTTAGCTCAGTTGGTAGAGTGACTTCTCCATTGAATCGGTGGTCCCGGGTTCGAACCCCGAGACGGGACGAAATTTTCTTTAACTACGAAGTTTCTCTTGAGGCTGCTTAGCTTTCCTCTGTAGCCGTATGGCTTCGCTTGAGTGGGTGCCAATGCGTAATTACTCTTTTTTTTTACAAACAATCAACAACTGGGTCACATCACTACGGGATTTCGACGTGGGGCCGATTTACGAAACGCTCTCAATCTGAAGACGGTCTCAAAACAGTCTCAAAGCACCCTCTCCTACTGGCCTGCCCTCACCACAACTTGGCCGTGGTCAGGGACTACTAAAGAGATTTTGGCTTTGAAGCCATTTAGACTTCAAATTCAGAGCGTTCCGTAATTTGGCCCTGTTTTCTTTACCAGCAGTGTTAGCAGGCGTTTTGCCATTGTGGCCTTTTAAAGGTTGCTCCTAACCCTGTACGAACAGCTAAGGATATGGTTGCAGTTTGCAAGAATTAGTCATTTCTTTATTTTTTGGTCTTCCGCTGCGAAGTTAACCACTTTAGTGCTTTCCCTGTACTCCCTTGACGTGTCTTGTACGCTAAGGAGTGTCCGTAGTTTCCTCCTCAAACGCGCCTATCTGACGCTCAGATAGCGTCGAACTTTCGAAAAAGAAAATCAATGCTAAACATATATGACATGTAGTTGTATGTTTCGAGCCTCATTCCTGCGCCGTCTCTTGTAGTGATGACTGATGACTCGCAAATATCATTGCACTGCGACACGAGTGTATCAAGTTGCACATGTTGCTAATTCTTGTGTCGAATTATTAATTTCCGTAATTTGCAAGACGGTTCTTAACCTTCTTGTGACCAGTGTGATAAAGGGTCATGTGTAGAAACTAATTGAAAGTCAGTACAGACCTTTCTCTTGTTGATCACACGTCACAAACCTTACCCACTTTTGTGCACTTTTCGCAGGTGAACGTGGACTGGGAGCTGAGCGAAACGCTGTGCGACTTCTACATTGCGGTTGACGTCACCTGCAGCACCGCTTCCATATTTAACTTGGTCGCCATCAGCATAGACAGGTGAGCATACCCTGCAGCACCCTTGCCTCTCTGTCTCTCCATCCGACAAGGCCTTGCGTGAGCGTTTGACATTTCAACAAAATGAAGCGTTAAATACCTCACCAGCCCCTCCGGCTGTTTTCTCCAATATCGGAGGACCTCCCTCGCGATCGGCTTTGGCTCCGCTACTCTAGCGTTCACTGTCTGTCTGCCTGTCTCTCTCTCTCTCATTCTCCTTCTGGCGCTATAGACCCACGAGAAGCGACGCCTACATCCGATCTCTGCAATATTCTGGACTAGCGGCAACAAAATTGAAGGAATAGAAAATTAAAAAAAAGAATCCACATTAAAACTAAGGCTTCGTTTCAGAAACGTGTGCCTTATTGAAAAACATCGCATTTTTCTCTCTTTTTTTCTTACCCGGGACAAAATAACCGCATCCTTAAGCTCTGCCTCTGCGGTGATAAAGGTCGACGTCCTCCGAGCTACGCATTTTTTGACGCGAGTATTCAGTTCGCGCATGCCTTCTCAATATCCGCTAAGTTCTGGCCTCACTTTTTTTACGCGTGCCTAATAACATGACAGGAGAAACAGTTTGAAGTCTTTTTATTTTCATTGTTTATGCGAAGCATATTACTAGAGCTACACTACAGCCCGTCGAGCGCGGCGGTGGAGCTACCATTGGCCACGTGACCACGTGACACCACGTTACAACATGACGTCACAGCAGAGGAGAGATGGGCTGCCGACTCGCGTGGTCGGCCGCGGCGGTGGAGGCTCCACATCAGAGGCGCTGCAGCTGACCACGTGACGCTACAGCAGCGGTATAAAGCTGAGCTTGCCTCGCTCTCCGGGCACTTACGAGGCGGCAGGTGTTGGGATGCCGCCTAGAAGCAGGGCTGATTTGAACGAGAAGCGAAAGCTTCAGCGTGCCACAGAGACCGATGAAGAGCGGCATGAACGTCAACCAAAGAAAGCCATGTATTACCAAGCCTAGCCATCAATATGCTTCGCATCTGACTAGGCTTAACCTTAGCTAAGCCTCAGCCATTTTTTTATTTTGAAAGCAAAATTTAACTAAGGAAGATAGATTACTTTTCCCCCCCAAAAAAGTACAATTACCAGCGCGCGTCACCATAGCTGATGTCACTCCTTGTGCATGTGTGCGTTTGTATCGGCTATGCACCCTGGCCAATTCCACGCCATGGATATGTGCCATTAAGCCTGAGGACATCATCATCATCATGTCGGACTGAGAATCGCGGCAGCTTGGCGTTTCCGGCGCTCTGAATTGGTGCTATAGGTGCAGAGAGCTCTCTGTCTTGGTATATTGAGCACCGGACCGCCCGGACTCGCACGGAACAACTACACGGTCCGGTGCAATCTCTGGTTTCTAATCAGGGTTTCACATCGCATGAGACTGTTCTAATGACGTTTCACTTTTCTGCGCAGCTAGCGCTGATTTGCCCCACAATGTGTACCTTCGTACACCTAACTTCTTTTGTTTGCTAATTATTTGCCATCAAGAGCGTTTGAGTTCGAGTTCGTTAGTGTTTTGGCTACATGAATGCTGCCGTGCTGGTGAGGCAAAAGTCACGCGATTAGACTTCTTGCTTGAGCCAGCACGCCGAGGCGTGGAGAAGAAATTCACAGAATGTTAAGCTATTATAGAAAAGGAATTACGCTTGTAGTCGCTCGCCCGCCATCAAAAGTTTATGGAAGGTAATGTCAGCGAAAAAATTTCCCGAAAAAATTTCAACACACTAAAACATACATGCAACCTAATAATGTTTGTATGAATTAGTACACTAATAAATCTATAGCAATACGCCTTGGACGTGAAGAATTTTTTTTCGTGTACAGAGCCTCCTTGTATATGAACTTTGGACAGCGGGTGTACGTAACTGTCCTACATAAAATCAATCTGTTGCACATAAAAAGGCTGCCTTGGCGTTCGACTGCTAAGTATTTGGTCGCGGGATCAAACGCCTACCGCGGCGACCGCGCTTCGATATGGCGAAATGCGAAATCACCCTTTTACTGATGTCTTCGCAGCAGCTCGGGTTGTCAACGTTAGCCCGGAACCCTGCTTCCTACCTGGCTCATAACCAACAGCGTTGATTTCACGCGTAAAGGCTCAGTAATCGTTAAGGAAAGTAAGTAGACCCAAGGTGGTATATATGATATTTCAGTTCTAACGAATGCGAAAAAAATTGCACAGGCATCACAGTGGGCAGAAATTTCAGTAGCTTCTTGTCAGCTCCGGTCACCGCTGCTTACTTTTATGAGGCATTCAGTTAGGAGCGAAAGAATGAGTACAAAATTAATCATTTAGCTGGCAATGCTTGAAAGAAGGATAATCCACAAGTCGTTCTTTATTCGCCATTCTATCTTCAAGTGGGCTGCTTCTCGTTCTTCTTCGAGCCCCTAAGCGCCATTTTGTTGCATCGCGCCACTGGCTAGACTCCTTATTGACTTGTATGGGCCAAGTTCATCCTGTTTTCTAAAAATTTCCATTGCTTCAAAAAATAATTGCATTCTCCAAGGCGTGATGCCATAGTTCGCCAGTTTGCCGATATTCCACTCAAGTCATGTTTTGACAGGGAAAGGCAGCCTATGTAGAGTCCCTGTCAGCTTCATTAATCATCATTACATTACGTGTTGATTCAGTTATCCGCTCGCAATGGGTTATCTTTTCTTTTTTCACGCTTGTCACGCCGCGAACGTAATCCTGCGTGAAGCACGACCGGCACGTTTCACCATCCCCATTCTTCTCCTCGCCGTGTTGGCACTGCTACCGAGTTTCGCCAAAACAGGCCCTCGCGTTATGCCTCGAGCTAACGAACCGAGCAAAACGAACTTATCAAAACCGTGCGGGCCGCAGCATTGCCGCCTTTTATAGCGAAATGTTTTCGGGTCGTTCATACGCGTAATTTGCATTCCGCTGAATAACAAATACGCAAATAAAAAATGCTACGCGAACAGAAAAAGGACAAAGTCTGGAATAGCGTCGGCTCAGCCAAGCCCAATCAGAATTTGCCTCAAACGGCAATCGCGCCAGCGGGTAAACGAGCGGACCAGCAAGCCAGCACCGTAGAGAGAGAGATAGAGAGAAAGAGAAACGCCACTGGTAACAAAAAAGCGTGTTTCGCGTGCCGCGACCTTTTCCGGTTCAGTGGGATGAACGAACAAGACCTCTCGTCACTTTCCAGCTACCGCGGAAGGAAAAATAAATAACTAAACAAGAGTACCCTAGAACGAAGCGTGAGAGACAGCGCCTGAGCCCTGATGCCAATTTTGCGGTCTCCGCCAGCGCTTCGCGCTCTAGCTCTTGCCCCTGTTTTCATCCGTCTTTCTACATCGCTCTGATTTCTGCGGTGGGGCGATGGAGAAATAAGCAAAGAACAAAGAGACGAGGAAGATTATTGTCGAGCATAGCTGAACGAAAAAAGAAGGCGAGAATTGGTTTGGCTTGTCAGCGCGACTGGCGCAGTAATATCTGGCGGGCGTCAGCGAAATTTTATAGCTTGGCGACGAAGTCATAAATATGCTAAACAGTCCCGGAACAACAAAGGGAGCCGGCGCCTCTTCCGCCTCCTCATCGTCTCTCCAGCGCGCTCCCCAAAACGGCGTCAGCAGCGGCAGCAGAACTCGCGGTCGGTAGCCGGTCGGTCGTGCTTTTGCGCGCGAGAGTTCAGTCGAGGGGAAAGGAGAAAATTACCAAGCGCGAAAGGCCCGAGCTGAGGAGGAGGCGGTTAGAGAAGAGGGGGATACGCCCCAGCGGGAGGTTGTGGGGCGCGCTGCCTGATGATGCAGCGCGTCACTGTTTTGTGGGCGTGTGGTTTCGGTCGAACAAAAAGCAGGGGGAAGAAAGAGAAAACGAGGGGAGAAGGCTTAGTAAAAAAAGGCAAGCATAGTGGGGAGGTGGTAAAACGGCGAAAGGAAGAGGATTTCACAGAGAAGGAGAAGGGGGGAGGGGCTGGTTGGCTGGTACTCTGCCGCATTTTTGAAATTCACTTAGACGCTAGTCCGCATGTATACCCTAAATTCACTTAGACGCTAGTCCGCATGTATACCCTGCTTCCATAAGCTCCCTGCTTTCTCTCGATTCTTCTTCAAAGAAAAGTTGTTGCAGCGGCAACGCTGGCGCCGCCCTTTGGAACTGAAACAAACCGCGCAGAGGTGGTTCTACACAATAACGGAGAGAGTCTGGCCACATTTGGCCGCTCAGCTTCTTCCTTGCGGAACGACTGCACTCTGCCATTTTTTTTTTGTTGTTACTCTCCTTCCATAAGATGCCATTACCTTTCTTTCCTTCCTCCTTTTTCTCTGTTTCCTGTGCGCTTTATTCTTTTTACGGATGCCTGCGTTACCCTAGGAACTTTTGTTTTTTTTGCTAGCGTAGCCGCATTACGAATCTTGCTAGGAACCCGCGCGACGAAAAGCACCAAAGGTTGCTCGCTCCAAATGCGCTGATTTCATTCATTATTCGCCCCCGCGCTTATGTGCTCTTTGGCTGCAGGCGTCGCCACGTAGGTTCCGACGCCCCTTATCTCTAGTCTTCGCAGCTTTCGGAGCGTCTTCCTCGAAGCCCTCTTATTTTTTTTTTCTTTTGCATGTGTAAATGTGTTTTAGTGGTCACGTAGTGGCTCAGTGTTTTTGTTCACCACACAGTTTGTGTTTGTGTAAGTGTCCTTGATTATCGGCCATTACTCGCTGTCTTCTTTGCTCACTGCGTTTTCTTTTCTTTATTTAGTTCAATATCGGTGCGGAATCGCTTCCCGGACACGTTCTACCGTAAACATGCCCCACTAAACACGGCCATCGCTCCTTACTGCGTGATATCATCGTTCTTCGTGTCTTGTGTTCGCTACCGTCTTCTCTCTTTCATTAGTTGAAAAGGTTTTCTCCTCCCCCCTCCCCAGAAAGGTGAGGAGGTCTTTTGTTTGTTTGCTTTTTTCACGATGCAGACAGCAACCTCCTGGGGATGAAAACAAGGCCGTTGTTTTCCTAGTGGCCGGAGTATAAACCTACGGTCTGGCCTTGTGCATTATATTCTCTTCATGAAAAATGAAAGAAGCATGCAGCAGAGCCGCCCTCTACAATAAGTCTTTCGCTAAGTGAAGTCAAGTTGTTCCCTCGGTTGCTTAGAGAGAGAGAGAGAAGACGCTTTCACCGAATATGCGTAAACACTGGCTTGAAATGTTTACAGGCATTCAGCTGTGTTATGGGTCACACATTTCGTTTTCTGCGCCTGTTTCGCGGGACATTAGCCCATAACTTATCGGAGACTCCTCACAGTATCACATCTCGCGTAATGCATTTTCGTCGTAATGCATATATAGCGTACTCCGCTTTCAACAAATTTTATTCTTAATTTTTGTTCACGCATTTTACAGCTCAGTGTTTTTGACCTTTTAACTTTTCATTCTTTGTTTTCATTGTGTCCTTTTTGTCACATATTTGTTGCTTACTTCCTTTCTTTATCCAAATCACTTTTCTTATGCATCCTTTCGACGCGTAACCCATCACGGTAGACTAAGTGCATGAAATAGCACAGGTTTTCTGCAACTAAACAAGCTTTCAAGAACGATTGTTCCGCGACGTACCGGCTGATAGTTTCCCATTCTTTCCTCTCCAAGCCCGAATATAACATGCAACGAAGGGATCAGTTTGGCAGATTTTGACCAAGATAAATCTTATTTCTACTCGGTAATCAGAGTCGTCGTAAACCAACACTAGCTCGCATTCCACTTGATTTAGCGTCGAAAACAGCCCGTAGTCTTTCGAAAAACAAAAATCGTCTTTATACGCGAAGTGCGAAAGGACAAAAGTGACAAACGGCAGACTGGATACACAATGCCAGTCTATGTTTTTCATTGCTTTTTGAGCATCGAATCGCTTCTAAAAGCCCTCTGAAAGGTGGCTGTCACAAGCCATACTTAACGTCCTTGCCTATTCTTTAACAGAACAGTTTTCTGTGTGCTTTTGAGTGCGTCTCGGTTTCTTTGCGTTTATTTTGGTGCTAGATCGACGTGCGTTGTCTGATGATGGCCTCCCCCGGAAGGAGCGCATTAACAGGTCTCCTAGGCTCACTTTTCCAATTCAGCTGCCAAATTGGCTGATGCCATTGGTGGCGATCAATGAAAACCCTTGCTATCAGCTATGCGATGTCTGCTCGTACTTCTGCCGATTATAGAAAACAACAGCGCGCCAAATAAAAGGCTACTGAAGGCGCAGGAGTCACGAGTCACAGAGAGCTCGAAGCCGAAAACGGAGAGGCCTTGCGTCAGTCATTCTTTTTGGTTGGTTCTTACAAGCAAAAATAGAACCGCTGGGGTATCATTCATTTTCAAAACAGATCTACCTGGCAGTAACTCATTAAAAGATGAACCCAATCCTCGGATTTTGGCGCTTGTGGGACTGGACTTAGAAAAATTTCTCTCTCATCAGCTCGATACGAACAGCAGACTGATGGTCACAGTGTCAACGCTACCCTCTCTCTATCTCGAGCACTTACCCCACTACTTCTTTAGGAGGTGAATACATCCACGTCTGTTCGTATCAGAAGCTCCAGAAATACGCCCGCGGTAAAGCTGTCATATCGATAAGCTTGGAGAAAAGTCGCCTACTCTGCTGCTGTTGCAGATGTGATTAGAGAAGTTGGTAGGCGCTGCTTTCGGGTAGAATTTCAAGAGGACACTGGATACCGCTCGGCTCCTCCTCCGACCTTTTAACGCAGTATGTTTCATCCGCATGTGGAAGTTTTGAGTGCTAGTGGTGCATGGTCCTATGATTACGGTACGATGTGGCAAGACGAGGACGCTGTTCTAGCTCTGTGCGTTGTGCGCTTATGCAGTGTAGGGAAATGCATCCAGTTTGTGCACAGCTAGAAGAGGAGTACTTCTGGCTTGGGAAAAGTTGCGAAAAGACTTGCTACTCTCGTTCGTGCTCTGTAGCAGCAGTGCTGAGGAAAAGTCGGACTGACGCTCTTCTTTTCCTTTATCTTCGACTTGGCGTGTTGTTGGCTAACACTGTCTGAACTATTGCTTGCGGCACCTTCCGGGCAAATCTCTCAGGAAGCTGTAGATGCGCGTTCATCTCGTGAAATGTTTGCCGGGGAGGCACCTTCTGCTCATGTGGAACTTCAGATTGTAGGTCAATAGATTTACTGGTTGTGTCAAATATAGGTGAATAAAACAAAACAGAGCAGCTCGATGAAACCGAAATTAACGGCCATAAAATCACTAGATGTATGCTTCAAACACCACTGAGTAGTTTAGTGCGCAAGAAATTAATAATGAATTGTACAGAGTTTACTAACGGTGAAGAAGGAACGCCGACCAAAAGTAAAAAACAAACAAACAAACAAAACAAGACGTTTCGGCTTCCGTACGGGAGCCTTGTTCATACTGAATTTCGTCATGCGTTGGTAAACGTCAAAGATTCCCTTCCCAAGGAAAAATAGCCTCGCGTAGTGTGTAAAGTTCCTTGTTCCGACTGTGACTTCGTATGCATTGGCGAAACCGGTAACCTCGAGAGGCGGCTAAAAGAACATAGTAACGATGTACGTAACAAAAAAGTGGATTTCAATGCTATCGCCGAGCACGCAGTATCTACAGGCCATGACACTGACTGGGGCCGGGCACACGTTCTGTCAACCGAAAAGAAGCTACGTCCTCGCCTGCACTTGGAATATTTAGTCATTCAAACTACTAGTCACGCCCTCAACCGCAACCATAAAAATCTGAACCCAGTCTACGCACGCTCCTTGCGCCCTCTTTTCAAACATATTGAATGCCACTCAGCTGCTTGCTTCTTTTCAGTGTGAACAAGGCTCCCGTAGGTGAGCCGAAACGTCTTGTTTTTTTTTTGTTGCTGTTTTTTGTTTTTGCATTTGGTCGGCGTTCCTTCTTCCCCGTCAGTATGTTTGTCCCCGACCATACGAGTTTTCGTCTAACTCTCGACCTGCACAGAGCTTGCTGAACGGCAAATGGTATTGCGCCAGGAATACGCGATTATTATGCCAGTCTGTGGCAGCATATACTGCAGAATACGCACTGAGAGGTGTTAAGAAATACAGGATAACTTTTCTTTTTAAAAAATTGCCAGCAGCAGCTCTGCTACGTTCAGCAAAAGGCGTGATTGCAACCTAATATAGATTTCCTACTTTTCTTTTTTTTTTTGTAATTCTTGCTCTGCATACCCAGTAGTTGTAATTTTTTTCTAACTATGTAGAAACCGGACCGAAACGCAATATCGCGAAAATGTGATTTCAGTTTTCCTACATCCTCGTATTGCTTCATTTTTTCTTTTCAGTTTTCGTACCTTGCGAGCATAAGGCGGAGTTACCATAATCTTAGCATTTTCACTCCATTTTACTCCCTAACGCTTAATGTCTGCTGCTTATATTATGGAAAACTCAACCTCGCTAACAACAGCACAGCGTTTTCATATATGCATGAGCTTAAAGTGGCACAAGGCGAAATGGATGTAGAATTTTTTTTTCTTTATTCAGAGGTTACCCCGCAGCGCCCATAGGCGTTACAGCAGGGGGGTTACAGCATTTAAAGAAATACATCCTCGTGAGTACAGCACACCTGCATTTCACTGAGTCGATTCCATTCGCCTTTTGTTTTAACAAAAAAGGAGTTTGCGTAAGTGCCAGTCCTTGAGTGATACTCAAGAATTTTGAGACTATAATCTGTGCGCCTTGAAACATAGTGAGGCTCTTTCAGATAGGTTTCTCTATTAGTACCTGTTTTATTATGACATATTGTGTACAAAAGTTTAAGTCTTAGTTTTCTTCGGCGAGAGGCAAGTAGTTCCCAGTTGAGCTGATTCTTCATGGCACTTACGCTACCCCGCCTTCGGAATCGTCCTAAGACAAACCTGGCTGCACGGTTTTGAATTCGTTCAATGTGCTCAGTGAGCGTCTTGTTCGAAGGGTCCCAAACCGCACAGCCATACTCCAAAATAGCTCTGACGCAACTCAGATAAGCAGTGTTTTTTATTGACATGCGAACATCGCAAATTGCGTTGAATAAAATTCAGTGCTCTACTTGCCCTGCGCACCAAGTCATCAATGTGCGCGTTCCAGGAACAATCAGATGCCAGCGTTATGCCTAAATACTTATTTGCTGCCTCTTTACGTATTAGTTCGTTGTTAATCATGTATCGAGAATCAGTTGTTTTTTTTCATTCTAGTAAAACAAACATGAATGCACTTTTTGACATTTAAATTCATTTTCCAATTCGAACACCACGATTCAATTCTTGTTAGGTCTGTTTGTAAGCATGAAATATCGTTGTCAGTAACAATGAGAGCAGATCACGAGAATAGCATATTGTTAGCATATCAAAATAATTCTTTCGGATACCCATCGGGTACCGTAAGTTTCGGCGTAGGAAGCGTATAAAGTTTAGATTAAGAACTTAAGCAGTAACGATTGTGCCGCACGGTTGATTCATTCTCTCTTTCTCCCTTTATTTATTGATTTTTTTTTTTTGCAGCGATTCGGCTGAGAACTATTATTTGCGTGCTAAACTACTGCAAATCCCAACTACATATCGCCGTGCTCTTACCACTCTTTGCTTTATTCATTCCGACCACTGCTTTTTTAACAAACACTGCACGAGTGATCGCTACTTGGGCAACGAAGTCGGGGAAAGAAAAAAAATTGAATAAATAGGAGAATGAAAGAATGTGCACAATTAATTATGAGACAAAATCTTGAAACACACTTTTCGGGGATATTTCGTCTATTTCGTAAAACCATGCTCATTCTTCAACTGCATGACCAAACGCTCAAAAAACATGCGAACATATCCAAATGGTATTCACTGATCCTTTTGCGCACTTGCGCTAAGGCTGCCATTCTCAAACAAAAAACCCTGCTGTCTGTTTTTCTGCAGCCAGCTTGATCTGCAGAAATAAAATAAATGTGGTCACGACTGCACTGATCATGGGTTTAGAACCCGCTGCGGCGCGATCAGATCAGCTTCGCTGGCCGCTGCACGAGAGCACTATGCTGTCGACGCAACTGATCATCCCTCCTGTTTAACTGGTGCCACTCTCTCGCGCTGTGCATGGAATGTTGTCGTCTTCATCAACTTCCATCCGTGCGCAATGCATCCAGAACACAACGCTATCGCAGTGCCCTCAAAGCTTCAAACGGCCTCAAAACGAAATGAAACGCGACATGCTAGCGCACATACTTCGCAGCTAAATCTGCTGTAATTTTATTTGTCTTCTGTTTTGCCCCCCTCTGAACACACACTCACGGGCGCGCCCACGGCATGCGCAAAGGCACAAAATTTGGTTTCCTCCTTTAAAGCGGTTAATGCCACAATAGGAATCGTGTAGAGGCAAAGCTAGCTTAGGCGACCTTATTGCAGGATGTGATCATGGATGTGCGTATCCAGCAGCAGCTTCAGATTGCACCAACAAGAGAGGTTCGCCCTTCAAATGACAATTCCCATCCTTCGTGGACGTCTACAGTTTCACTCGCAAATAGCAAATCATTCCCACGAAATACGGCTGCACAATGTGGCACCTCGGAGCCAGGCAAGCGTTTCGCTGAGACGCCCAGCGCTAGCATAGCCCAAAAACCACCGGCTACCACACCACTGTCATATACAACGATATGGCACAGATTGTGCTCCCAACAGCCAGTGACAACAGTACCAGCGCTTATGCAGTACTCAAGCACGTTCGGGCAGTGGCGTGGGCCGACATCACCCATCGCGTGGCGAGTATGGCTGCACTGCCTATCGTCAACGACACGACACTACGTAGGTAGAGCTAAGAGCGCTTGTAAAAGCCTCCTATTGAGCACTACAAGCCTTTTCTCGTCATGAGTCCAGACACAGTCTTACCTCTTCACGGACTCTTCTCATGCGTTCGAAGCGTGAAGACGAATGAGCGTGAGTCCGTTCACATGCACGACCATAGTTATTCAGTCACTATATTTCAATAACTGAACCTGATAATCAACATTAATGTCACAATTTTCTAGGCTCCTACACACACAGGCATCGAAGACAACGAATGGCCCCACAGTGAGGAGCATCAGATACAAGATGGCGACGACGCTGAACGCACACCACCTTAGCGAGTACACATACCTGCCCGCTGGACTCCTTCAAACAAATTCTGGAGAAACGATGTCGCCAGGCCTTTCTGTACCTCCTTCGTGAGAGATAGAAAGGAGTGCTTGCAGGCGCAGGCGCGCCATGTGCTGTCTATGTCGGAAGAGCTGTCGACGGGCATGCAAACGCTAGTCCGCCACCTCGCAACCAATACTGCATGAGCCCCGTCCTTACAATACAAATTTTCGACAATGACTTCTGCGAAGAGATGTGCCGTCACTGCCGAAGACTGACGACTACTACACACATCGTCTGACAGTGTCAGGGGTATTCGGAGCTACGTACGAAGAAGCTCACAGAACTTCGTATTTCCTGTCAGCCCGGCAAAGTACAGCGACTGGGTTCTTCCATTAAAGTCGTTCTGCTCTGGGCAAAGCTCATGGACTTCGTTGCAGAAGGCCCGAGGAGCATGCTTTATGGCAGTCAGTGGCTACTGAAACAGCATCCACCCCCACCGCCGGACAATGGTGGGGCCACAAGTCAGCACAGATGCTTCGAGCAAAGTGCGCATGAAGACCATTTGTTTTATAAAACTCACGTTCAGTCAATCACTCGACATCGCATGAGGTAGTTTTGATATTCTTAATTAATTTTCTATTTAGCTTGTACCAAGCATTATAACATGCGCATATTCGGCTGTCAGCTATGACCTGTCGCTTGCTCGGAAATGGAGGCTTGAAAACAAAAAATAAAAGTGAGCAGTGTTACCTTACACGACTTTCTACTTCGGTCTCGAGTTAGAAGCAGGGCTGCAGAAGAGGGGTGAGAAAAGCAGATTTTTGTTTACATGCTCAATAAAACCACTAAGCAGCAATAGAATTCCATGAATGTTGACTGGCCCGGAAGAACAAAAGCGCGCATAAAAACAAACAACCATTGAGTTTCTCTAATGGCCTTGCCATGCCTGCTCGAAGGTAGAGGAAAGCGCCGTAACGGAGACTGATTATAATGCTGAGCACACGTCTCTGAGCTAAACGCTAGGCAACGCGTTTCGTTTCCCCCCTTATCTTTTTTTTCGTGGAAGTCGTTTAAATATACAGCTATTTTTCTTTAGGCCCGTACATTTCAGGATAACTAAATCTCTATCCGGAAACATTGCAGCTACTTTGGGCGTCTTTTTCAGTTCCGCCGAGCTCAGTTACATCTAGAAACAGGAAATAGCTATTTGCTTCTATTGCTCGTCTTTTTATGAGGGTATTTTTTCTTTGTGCGATAAAAGTACCACTTATATTCTTTTTTTTAATTCAAGAAAACGTCCTTTCTGCTCTGTGGTTGTTCGCAGGGAAAAAAAAAAGTAGAGATGCCTGCAGCAGGGCCTTACCTCTTGTAATTGAAGCACTACGTGATTGTCATGAATGGGTGCTTGAGAAGGCAACTGAAATAAACCGCTGCCGCCATCCGTTTACGTTCTTGAAGAGCTTCGCGTTCGGTGTTTCTGTTTATTTAATGCCTGAAGGCGCTGTCACAATTCGTTTTCCTTTGTATATTTTCTTATACAGGGATTGACATGGGTGCATGCTGCCTTCAGACCCCTTCAGAAAATTTCTGTTCGTCTTGAAGCCCAGTGTGTGATACAATACTGGCTTTATTTTTTCACTTAGAGAAATATTTCTGTCGCAGTGTTTTTTCTCATATGTGACCTGGCGAAGATTTATGCTGATCCCGGAAGCCGCTGCATTTTACCGTAAGCGTCCTGACTACTGACTTTAGGGCTTAAGATATTCGGAGCCAGGAAATGGTTCTGGTTCAGTTTCAGTCGTTTCTACGTATTAACAAGCTGCACTGCTGGCACTTCTGGCATTGTTGCTGTCTGCATTAATGCTGGTTAAGCCATATTGCTCGCATCGGGACTAGATCTAACGATGAAGCTGTACCGTTCGTTTCTCGTGAAACCGTGCGGACTCATCTCAAGGGTATGCTAACTGCGTTAGCAGTTCTCGCATTAGCGAAATAAGCTGCTGGTTAGTGATGGCTAAGTAATGCCGAGCTGATACACGTCGGTGGCCAGTGCCCCTAGGGAATGTCTCGCAGTGCGCCCTGGTGCTGATACGCGGAGTGGGAGAATCATAAGGAAAAAAAAAATTAGAGATGCGGACTCGTCATTAGAGCTCGAGCCATTTCAGGTGCTCGCTGAAAGTAAGCCGCCGGGCATTACGAGTGTTTGCTCCGTGCTCAGCTTGTCTTTTTCGCATCGCAGGTTCATCGCCGTGACTCAGCCCATCAAGTACTCTAAGCACAAGAACAGCAAACGCGTGGCGCTCACCATCGTGATCGTGTGGGTCGTGTCGGCGGCCATCGGGTCGCCCATCATGCTCGGCCTCAACACGTCGCCGCAGCGTGTACCCCACCTGTGCATCTTCTACAACTCGGACTTCATCCTCTACTCGTCGCTCAGCTCCTTCTACATCCCCTGCCTGGTCATGGTGTTCCTCTACTACAAGATCTTCCGCGTCATCCACGAGCGGGCGCGCAAGGCGGTCGCCAAGAAGGAGGCCCGCCTCAAGGGGCTGGTGCTCGAAGGTGGTCCGCCGCCCATCGCCAACGCCAACAATGCGACGCACCGGGGCGGTGGCCTCGTGGTAGCAGGGAATGGGAATGGAACTGCCACAGGCGCACAGACCACGCCGGGAGGACAGCCGAGACCTGCGGACAACAGGAACGGGAACAAGAGCCTCCAGGTGAGGCGGCATAACACCAGAGGAGGGTTAAAGCAAAGTAACAGCTCTTTCTTTCCTTCGGGGGCTCCAAGAGGCTGAAAGCAAAAATGCTATCTAGGTAAGATCAATAATAATGGTGAAGGAGGCGTAGAGTTGTATAAGGTCTACCTTTCGTCTGGAGACTCCAAGACTCTCCCGTCGTATTATCCGGTGTTCGTGGACAACAGCGTACGACAAAACTAACATAAATAATGAACCGAGAATAAATGAAGTCCCTATTTAACTGCAGCCTCCAATAGGCTGCAACAGAAACAGAGAAGCATTATTTTACTTCAACGTCAAACATGGCGAGGACCGAAAAAAAAAAAAGCCACTGAGCTACCATAGCAAGGTCCGTGGCCAGTGCACGCAGAATTGGCAACAGACAGCAACATCACATTGTCAATTAGATTAGATATACAAATATCTGACGTAATATGAAAACAATAAAAAAAATCACCTTCAAGAGAAAGCACTGAAAAGCTCAGGTACACACCGTGTTAGTGAAATACGAAGACAATGAAAATGCACACGCACTAAAAAGCATGCCTATGGCTATGTAGTATTGTCCTTGTTTAGTTGCAGTGCGAGAATTTTGCGCAATATTTGGCGCTCTTAAACATACAACTTTCCCACATTGCCTAGGGCGTCATCATTCAATTTCATTCATCTGCTTAATAAAACATATTTTGTAAAAACCCGTAGGCTTTTTAAACAGCCATTTAAGGCAGGACCAATATGGCTAACTCTAAACAGCCATTTAAGGCAGGACCAATATGGCTAATTAAAGAGCAGTTATAATTATGCGCGTTGCCTTTACTTTTTGTACCCTCTAATTTTATTGACCCTAATTAGTAAACAATGTTATAATTTACAGATAAGACTAATAATGTGATTCGTTTTTTTTTTCAACTGTGTTTGTGAAGATTTCTTTATATATTTCTGGAAAAAAAACGAAGACATTTAACATTAAATACCATTACAGTATTGCCAGTTGATCATATCAGAGGAAGGGAAATAAAATCAAGGGAAAAATACGCGTCTAACCGCCTACAGGTGGTGGCAGGAGAAGCCAGAATTCTTCAAGCACTTAAAATGCAACGTGCCCTGAAGATGCTTACAGTGAAATCGTGCTTATTCTGACCATTCCGTAGCCTGAGGACGCCGTCACTCAACTTCGGTTTTCGACTTCTTATAGGCATTTAATGCTGATTGTCGCGTAGGAGTGAGAGTACCGCTAATTCAAGTAATTCAACTTATTTTTACATCCTTTACATGGCTCTTGCTAGTTGTATAAGTTGCTTGCCTGTGCACCGTTGACGTATTTTTACCATTTCCTTCTGATACGTTCATGAAACCGATGTAATTAATAAAGGAGCCTAAATTAATGCTTTTCAGTCTTAAAAAAGGAGCAGGGGCAGACGGTAGAATTCAGTCTTTTGAGGCTTTGGTAGCTTCTATAATGTATAAATGCAATGGCGATGGAAAAATTTTTCGTCTTCGTCTTTCTAAACGCAAGTTACTTGAAAGTGCTTAAAACTGCAGCGGTTTTCACTTACCATGCCTTTTGAGGCTTTTCTGAATGACAAACGCCACTGGCTTCTGCTGTCTGCTTTGATGCACATTTTCCACTGTGTGTCGAGTGTCATTCTTAAATGTCTTCGCAATCTCTTGTTCCTCGTAAGCTACAAAAAAAAAAAGAAAGGCACACAAAAGTACCTATGCAGTTTATTTTATTAAACCTAGGCGGCACAAGTATAAACGAAGGACCACGGCGTTTTTCACCAAATGCGAATAAAGACCAGTTGGTACGTTTCTTTATTGGGTTTCATAGTGCTAACTGTGCTACAAAAGCTGTTGTTGTTGATACTGTTGATGCTACAGCTGCTGTTGATGCTGCTGTTGATGCTAAAAAAACTCAAGATTATTTGAAGCGAAGGACAATATCTTGTGCCTAGAATCCATCACACTGCTACCACCTCCAGTTCACTTTCACGGGATATTTTTTGTATGTGTTATATTTGTAAATAAAATGCCAACGGGTCAGAGCACTTGAATACCTGGAGTCTGCGAGACAGCCTCCGTGGGTCGCCAGGAGCCGCAGTTACGCTCGAGCCCAACCGTTAAGGAACAAATGAGCCGCAGCGATGGCTCAATGGTTATGGTGCTTGGCTGCTGACCCGAAAGACGCGGTTTCGATCCCGGCCGCGGCGGTCGAATTTCGATGGAGGCGAAATTCTAGAGGTCCTTGTACTGTGCGATGTCAGTGCAAATCAGAGAACCCCAGGTTGTCGAAATTTTCGGAGACCTTCACTACGACGTCCCTCATAGCCTGGGTCACTTTGAGATGCTAAACACCCATAAACCACAAACCAAACCTAACGAACAAATGAAGAGAATAAAAAAGGGAGAAAGGAGTGCGTGGTATAAATAAGAAATTATCAGATATTCAGCCCTCCTCCCGTACAATAAAAAGAAAATTGATAATAAAGCTATACTGTCGTTATTATAAAGCACAAATGAATTAGCCCCATCTGGATCAAATTATCGCGCAATGCTCTTTACTGAAGATGCCTGCTTCCCGGCATTCTTGGACATCCTTTTATTGACGAGAACCTGAACGCACGAGTTTTCAGTCCCGACATATCAGCTGCAAACAAGCGGCGGGCGCATTTCGATGCAGGTGAAATGCAAAACCTTAAAAGAAACAGATGTGGTCAAATTAATTCGGAACCTTCCACTACGACGTCTTTCATAACCACTGTGTGCAGCTTTGAGACGTTAAAACTCCACATACAATACCATACCATACCGTATCATACCATACCATGCCGTATAATACCATGCCATACCATACCATATCATGCCATACCATACCATATCATACCATGCCGTATCATACCATACCATATCATACCATACCATACCATACCACACCATATCATACCATACCATACCATACCATACCATACCATACCATACCATACCATACCATACCATACCTTATCTTACCATACCGTATCATACCATACCATACCATACCATACCATACCATACCATACTGTACCGTACCGTACCGTACCGTACCGTACCGTACCGTGCCGTAGCGTACCGTACCATACCATACGATCTACGTTAATAGCACCTTGTGGAGTTGTTAAGTGTGGAGGTTGTTAAGGCTCTCTCATTGCCGCTAAAGCATTCCTCGGCAAAAAAAAAAAAACCACCCGTGTCGGTGACGCAGGTGAGCTGCGTGGTGGCGGACCCGCTGACGGCGAACACCGGCAGTGGCAGCCAGCCGGACGAGGACGATTTCGACGACCTGCCCACCGAGGCCGGCGGAGACAAGTGGGCCGACTGCGACGAGGAGGACGCCAGCTTCCTGGCGGCGCCCACCGGCACCTCGGGCAGTGACCCACCGTCGCACGTGGCGCACAACAGGAACCACGACTCCGGCTACGTGGACTCGAATGTCGACGAGGCGCACTTTCCCCGCCAGGAGCACCTGAACAAGGTGCGCACCTTCGCGGGAAAGCTCTGAACTAACGGGCAGCGTCGTTCACGCCGACACAGCAAAAAAAAATTGCCTAACCTCTAAGTAATCAGGCTGTTCTCCCAAACATTTCCTTTATTAGGTTATATTGCTCTTGCCTTCTCCTTCGGTACCTTGTGTACTGGAAGCTTCGATGTTTTTAAGCTTGCGCAAACTGCTGGGTGCACACCAATTAAACAGCAAGGGCCAGATCCAAGGTGTGGGCTTACCCGGGCTAATTTCTCCATCGCCTTCAACCTCTCTTCTTCAAAGGATGCGAGGCCAGCCTCTATTCCCTAAAGAAATCAGAACTGTGCGTATACTACATTGCTTCTGACATGTGGGGCAGAGCAGCGTTGGTAAGCACATTCCGGTAAATGATGGGGAGAAAATGCGTATCTGCATCTAACCAGTGATTTGTGAAAGGCACATTGTTTTACTAGCTGTGTGGTTCTTTATTTACTTCGCCTTGACAGAAGTGATGAGCCCTTCACTACGGCGTCCCTCATAGCCGGAGTCGCTTTGGGACGTTAAACGCGAACAAACTAAAACTAGAAGTGATAAGCAAGCAGCCACCGCTGTATGGTCACTGCCCCTAGCGTATATTTCAAGTTCTGAAATTTGCATGAACAAAGGATGTAATTTATACCACCTTAACGCGATGCAGTTTGTAAGAGTCATACCCCCGTATCGCGATGCAATCTGTGAGAGTAGGCTCATTAGAATTCACCCTGAGATGGATGTCGAGTGACTGCGCCAATGCGCCGGGGCTCTCTTTAGAAAGGAACTTAGTGTGTGGGCTGTAGGGCTCAACATAGAATATCCCCCTGACGGCTGTCAGGCAGAGTCCGAAACATTTTTTTTTTCAGCCAAACTCGTTTCTGTCGATACAACGAGCTTCCATTATCCTCAAGAGAATGTTGGTACAATTGAACAAAACTGAAGAGTTAGGCTGTGGTAGATTTCCTGAAAAATGTAGCAATCTCTTGAGCGGCTTCCAGTTTCTAAACTTCGCATCAGCGCTTTAGAGAGGAAACTTTCTGTAAGGTAAGATTGAATTTTCCGGCCTAGACGTACGTCGAGTTTCCAGTCAAGAACAGGTGCACAGCTCGTCAGCTGCTGCGCCTATTATGCGGATCCACTCATAGAAAAAAAAAAACACTGAAAACGAAAAATCAGCCGTGTTTCTCGGCAGCAGCTTGGGTAGACATTTTCAATAACTACCACTGCGATTTCGATCAACGGGCGCCCACCTGGCTGACCGGTCACAATTCTCACTCTTAACGTGCTCGGCATCGCAGACTTGACCGTGGGCTCACAAGAATATGAATTTGGCTTGTATAGCATTGTACAGCATTACACAATATTTGAAACAATCTTATAAAATATGAGTAAGCGAAAAAGGTTATGTTAAGCACGCTCGAACGAAATTAGATCATATAGAATAGCTCGGTAGCATGACTTGAGAGAAAGGATTAGAAAATAATCGTGTTATACAGTATCATAAAACCGCCAAAAATTATTACAACCACGTGAAAGAGGGCGATTCGTTTTTGAGAGTTCAATGCTCATTTTATGTTAACGATTTTCTCTCAAAGAGAATGCTAATATTTAACTAGACAAGACAAATGTTATGCGTTCAATGCTATCTTAACGTATCGTTATTAAATGTTAAATTTTGTTTGTGTTGATTTACTGCGTGAAAAATGAGTTATGTCCAAATATTGGTGCAAGTTTAGAACTTCACGCAGTTTTTATTTTTTTCCCCACAGTAACTCCGACGGAAAAGCCTAGCACTATATTATATTACCAAATATCATTTTCAGTATTTGGACGGCAGGCGTGTTTCACAATACATCATGACGCCCGAGAAAATGAGGCAGGGGGGAGGGGGGGGGGGGGGGGGCGACCGAGTACAAAGCTAGTTAAGCTGGAGGATTAGTTTCCATAGTGAAGTGCTTTATGCCGAGTCCGCGCATACTCCCAGAACGGCACATCTCTCAGGTCCTCTTCTGTCTCGCGGCGGTAAATATATCTGACTACAGCTATGCAGTCGTGGGCGGTGTCGCAGATGCCAACTGCGTATTCCATGGCTTATAACAAATGTTAATGCAGCCCAAAAAATTCATTGTTCGCCCGAATTCGCAATGAGTTCCGGCCCTGGTATGTTCTGGTTGAAGTTCCGGGCGAACAAAGTGTTTATATACTGCCGTCAGACTGGCCTATGCGATCAATCTACGCATTTTTGAATGAATACTTCCGTGATAAGATGGTATGTTGGTGGCGCTTTAGCGCTGCGTTCTCAGCAATGTGCGGAAGACTCTGCGCGCTAGCCCATACCCATGCGCTTGATGTATAGTGATGCTTACATCAAAGATGGCATTTAACTTCGTCCATGCGCATGTGACGTAGCTTTACCTCAATATAACTATGTAGGGTAGCTACCTAAAATTATGCTTTAAGTACTTAACTTATGCAAGAATAAAGGCATGCAAGCTATAATGCTCTCTGCGGCCAAATCGAGATACTTTCGGTTTTGTTACTGGCTAGCAGCGTATGTGCCGTGACCAACCAGGAACCAACCATAGGCGTGGAAGACTAGGTGGTTCTTCGCACGCATAAGGATATAACCACCTGAAGCACGGATGTTGTGAAATAATGATGCCAGCGGTGGCAAACAGCGGCAACCTATTGCTTTGCGAATGTTAAACTAAAGCAGCCACTTCACAATACGCGGAGCACTTTTTTTTTGACAGTCTGTATTCTCTTCGAATGAAATTGTTATGCTACCGTATTTCTTAACAATTTTGTTGATGATTCCTGCTTTTATAACTAATGATTATTAGCGTTTACCTGTAATCTCACGAATGGGTGGCGGAAACAATAAGTTGTAAAAAAAATTGCTGAAGAATGCAGCTACTGTGCATGCTTTTATGAGTATGCATTCGAATTAGGCTGATAGCACTTTTTATTCAGTCGTTGTTTATACATTCAATTTATATTTTTACGCGCATAATTACGTCAGTAAATAAGTCTACGTCCATGGCGCTTAAGGAGGCTTGTTTTGTTCCCAGATTTTCATCACTCTTATGTCAGCTGCACGTTCACAAAGTGGCGAGTCATCGTTCTTCGAAGGCGAAGCCAAGAACACCGATTCTGTAACGAAAAGTGTTTTGCGAGCTGTGTTCTTTTTAAATTTGACACGAAAGCCCATGTGGCTCTGTTGGCAGCCAAAAAGTTTGTTTTTTTTCTGCTATCAGTTTTTTCGCTTTGATTAATTTTTTAATGGAACCGAACCCGCCATGCAGTCGGGCGATAAATTTCTTGCGACAGATGCGAAAGCGAACGCTTGTGAGTTACGAAAGTCGATTTGATTGATTGATTGATTTATGGGGTTTAACGTCCCAAAGCGGCTAAGGCTATGAGAGACGCCGTAGTGGAGGGCTCCAGAAATTTCGACCACCTGGGGTTCTTTAACGTGCACTGACATCGCACAGTACACGGGCCTCGAATTTCTCCTCCAAAGAAATTCAACCGCCGCGGCCGGGATCGAACCCGCGTCTTTCGGGACAGCAGCCGAGCACCATAGCCACTGAGCCACCGCGGCGGCAGTTACGAAAGTCGTGTCGCTCAACAAATTTTTGCTTTGGAATGGTCGCGCCAGACTGAGAGGAACAAAAGAAAACATATAAAAAACTTTTTCGCGTGAATATATATGATCACTTCAGCACGGTTTGCTTCGGTTCAGTTAGGAACTCCTCAGAACATTTTCTTGTGCATTACAATCTTATTATCTTTTTTTTCTAAAAAAAAAACAGAAGTATCTGGTAGTCGTAACCGCTAACGGGAAAGATTCATCAAAAAAAAAAAGAAAAATAAAAAGAACGAAATGAGTGGACAAGGCAGACCGCGCCCGAGAAAGTGCGACAGACAACGAGATGGCGATTAGGTGATGTAACCTGCAATCTCTGCGGCGTTAATGACGTACACAGTCTGAGAAATCACTGGAAAGTTCGGGTGATCCGTGTTTCTCGCGAATGTTCAAAGGAGGCAATCTATTCTTTCACTGCCGAGATTAGGTTTCCTCGCTGGTTCAGGAAGGTTGGGCTTTGTAATACAAGCTTCTTTATTTTCTTATTTCCTTGCTCCTAGCTGGCACGAAGATCTCTAGGACCATGCTGTCATTGCAATTTTCTTACGCGCGGACGTAACAAACGGGGTGCATTATGTTCCTTGTTCGCTTTCTTCGTTTGTCGTGCTAACTTAGCCGCCTGGCTGCCTGAAAGCCTTCCGTTAGATACTTTACGCGCCTCAAGACTGTTTCTTAACAGCTGTCAGGCGTCAGCAAAAATGAATGCGAACGCAGAAATAGCCCGTATAAACGGCGACGCGGACCAAGCGCTCGTAAAATGGGCGCACTCAGCCCTTTTTATGGCGCGAAAGTGGCGCAAGATTCCGCCATAAAAACACGCATAAAAGCGCATTACCTTAACGCACGGCGCTCAGCAAATTAGTCGCCGACAGCTTGGGGAGTAACCGTGCGTGAAAATTACTAGCCAAGAGGTGTACGCTATGAGCATTGCGCGAAAATGCTTTGAATTAATCAGCGCAAAGGAAAGGCGCGGGAACGTTGCACTCCAGGGAGCAGCCCTGTGCGAGCGCAACCGCTTCAGACATACCGTCCGTTTAGGCGCTGAAGTTGCATGTTTTAGGAGCCAAAAACGGGCGCCTAATTGGGGAACAGCTCAGGCAGTTGAAAGATCGAGACATGCGCAGTGTACACTCTGCCGTAACGACAGTTACTTTATGCAAGAAAATATGTGCTTATTGTTTGTGTGACAAAATCTCTGGCACGTAATCGAGCAGTGTTCAGAGCGGTTCAGGTATCGCTGCCGTATAAAACAGGATTCAGCGCTACAGTAGCAGGACACGTCGACGAAGTAAATGGCCTGTTGTTTACATTGAAATAGGCTTAATGAAACAGAAATGGTCGCATCACCATCTACAGAAGCTTAATATACAGTAATTAAACACGATCAAATCATATGTAAACAATTCACAGCACGCGCAGTAAATTTAGAAGCAGGAATGATGCATTTTGGCAAAAGTTAAAACGAAGCAGTTGGCATTCGTGTCGAGGACGTGTGACTCAGTGGCAGCAATAATTTTTTTGTTGCTTCCTAATTTATTGGGTAACTACTTGAAAATAATTAAATAATGTCTCTCAGCTGTTGAAGCCTGTGAAAACTGTCCACATTAAAGCTGTACGATGCGACGAGAAAACGCCAGTGGTGTCACTTCTAGAGCAGAAAGTTTATCTATACTACTAAAAGTTAAAGAAATAAAGCGTTCGGGGCTGCGACGCGCAAAGAACATAACATCTGCCTCAGCTTTGAAAGCCCCATGCTTGGGTGTTCTCGTTTGTTTTCCGGGTGCCGTAACGTGCCTACGGTGACGCAGCCGCAGTTCTGTTAATCAATCTCCCTATAACCAAGCCGAGAAAGAACAGACATTACAATCTTCTTTACGGCTTTCAGGAAGATTCGCAATAGGTAAGAATTCAGTATGCAAAGCAAAACGCAACACTACACGGTAATGTCGAGAAAAAAAAGCTTCAGAACAAGCTACCCCCAGAAAGGTCGTATTGAAGAAATTTATACATGTCATCTTGGCGATTAAAGTTATGCAAGACAGTCTTTGCCCTGCATTTTTTTTTTCAGTAAGACAGGTTGTACTTTGGATTTAATAAGTTTTTTAATTATTTTTATTATTACGCCGCTTGTTATACTCCGCTGAAGAGGTAGGGAATAAAATATTTTACTGTTTCAAGTTAACTGTTTTTTTTTTTCCTTGAGTCCATTACCGACTGCATTTAGGTCAAATCCTTATTAGAGCGTGCGAGCTCCCTTACGAAGTTTTGCGCGCTAGGTTGAGCCAGTGAAAAAATTGTTCGGAATAATGCCACACTTCAGAACATTACGCAGTTAAGCGCTTCGTTTTGTCACTTTCTACAACTTTTCATAACTTTATGTATAATTTACGTGCCTGCAGCGATCTATCCAGATTAAAAACGAGTAAAAGGCAACGGGAAAAAATAGTAGCCTTCTCTAATTATCACGAAGTTAATTATCACAATTAACCCCGTTGATATTTAACACACCCGGCCGCCGTGGTGGCGCAGTGGTTAAAGCGTTCGGCTGCTGAGTTCCCGGTTTCGAAGCCGGCCGCGGCGGTTGCGTTTCGATGGAGGCGAAACGCAAAAGGCGCCCGCGTGCTGTGCGATGTCAGTGCACGTTAAAGATCCCCGGATGGTCGAAATTATTTCGGAGCCCTCCACTATGGTTCATCTTCTCTCTTTCTTCTTTCACTCCCACCTTCCTCTCTTCCCTTACGACGCGGCTGAAGTGTTCATTGAGAGTGAGACAGTTACTGTGGCATTTCTTTTGCTCAGAATCCACTAATAGTATTTAACACCGAGGCTTGTGCAAGATTGAAGGCCCTGCGTATGCATAGCAACGAAGTTATTTTTGCGAGAGCGTTATGTTAGCGGTTTTCGCCAGCGACCTAAAATTCGCGCGTAATTGTTTCCGCGGCGACATTTCACGCTGTCGCAGGAATGAAATTTTGACGTGCAAGGGCTACACTTTCTTCGGCGACAGCATAAATAGAGCAGAAAATCGACTTAGGACTGTTCACTTTATAGCAGCGTGTTCTAACTACATGGTCAAAGTATTTAAAATATCAAAATCAAGTATGTACTCTACAATACTCGGCATGAATACCCACACAATGTCCTCCAAAGCATGGCCTTTTTTAATCGCTTGTGTACATGCCTTTAGATAGCGTATAGGTCAACCATGTGCACGAGCTTCACACTAGCTTTTAGGTCTACCTTTACATCGGTGATGATCTGTCCCCTGTACTGCACACATGCAAGGGTTCATGTGGGCTTTGTAATCTTCAAATCGTTTATCTTCTCAGACATTTCGGTTTACTTTGAGGTAATTTGTGTTACTAGTGGCTGGCGTCAACAGACGGCGCGACTTCTTCACGAAATTCGTTCCGGCTAATCTAGCTGCGCTTTTACGTAGGTGTGTATGTACGTAAATATGTCCAGTCATGGATACAAGGTTACGGGATGCGGGTTGGAGAAAAATATTAGGTTTATGCATCCCTTCGCTACACATTGAATTAGTAATCTATGCGGTAAGTGAGGTGTGTATGTTCTGTAATGATTTCAGTCTCTTCGTCTAACTTGACCGCTCAGAAATACTTTTTTTTTTCTACGAACCACCATCGCGTAAACTTTTACCTACGATGACGTACATACACAAAAGCAGTCAAGTTAAAGGATTAACCCAATAATCTCCATTGAACGAGACAAATCCCAGCCTTCATTTCCGAGTGCACGCAACGGCATTCCTTATGTGACGGAACCAGCGTGTCTAGGTGGAGGTAACGGAGTGTTTTGCGGCGCCTGCACACCCGCAGTTTTTCCATCCTTGCGTTCCGGCTTTAGCGCAGCTTGCGCAGACAGCGTGGGAATATGGTGCCGCCTTTCCAACAGCTGCAGCCGTCCGCTTGGCAACGAACGTGCCGTCGCGCCCTCGCTGAGCTGCAAGTTTGTCGTGGTGACGCCAGCTTTCCCTTTCTGATCATTTACTTTGCAGGTAACGCATGAGCAGTTGTCTGTGACTCGCATCCTCGATTCTGGCATCTACTAAGCCTACCAGAAAACGTGTGCTTTGCCTTTACATCAAAAAACAAAAATGTCAGGAAGATTTGATTCTAGCTATGCGGCATCTTTTCAATGTTTTAGCCTTCATTTTGAGCAAAACGATTCTGGTTCTTAACCGTAGAAAAACACTATGATAAAGACGATATACGAGGTCTGTTAGAAAAGTATCCGACCTTTGGCCGTTGAAAAAAAAACTTGCATAACTGGAGCGTTGCAAACCTAGTCATCTTTAAAGTAGTCTACTTGGGACTCCACACACTTCTCCCAGCGGTGCTGCCATTGTGGGAAGTATTCCGAAAAGGCCCTTTTCGGAATGGAGTTTAGCTCAGCTGTCGTTGCAGCCATAACGTTCTTCCTTGTCTGAAATCGCGCTCCTTTCAATGGCCTTTTGATTTTGGGAACCAGCCAGAAATCGCAGGGGCCATATCAGGACAGTAAGGAGTCTGTTGAACTGCAGGAGTGTGGTTTTTCACCAAAAAATCTGATTCGAGTGCGACGAATGTGCAGGAGCATTGGCGCGATGGGTGCGCCAATTTCCTGTTGACCTCAGCTCCGGGTTCTTGCGCCGCACAGCATCACGTAGGCAACGGAGGACATCCCTGTAGTACTCTTTGGTCATTGTTTGACCCTGTAGAGTGCGTACTCGTGGTCTGCCACACAAAGGGTGTCAAAGAAAGCAGTCAGATCACTTTCACATTGCTGCGCAATTGGCGGGCCTTCTTAAGTCTTGGAGACGTGGAATGCTTCCACTCTGACGACTGGGATCTGGTTTCCGGGTCGTACCTGTACACCCAAGACTCGTCGCTAGTGATTATGATGTTGATGAAGTCGGGGTCACTGTTTGCGGAATCCAGCATGTCCTGTGAGACTTCAACACGAAGCTGCTTTTGCTCCACCGTCAGCAGCTTCGGCACGAATTTCGCCGCAACTCTCTCCACGGCCAAATCTTCGGTGATAATGAAATGTGCGGAGAAATTGCTCATGTCCACCTCTTCCTCAATTTCTCGGATAGTCACGCGACAGTCCCGCATCACCATAGCGTTCAGTTCGGCAATGACCTGGTCATTTTGGCATGTTGATGGCCGATTGGAGCGTGGCTCGTTCTCCACCGATGTGCGGCCATCTTTAAAACAATTGTAACACTGCTTAAACTGTGTGCTGCTCATAGCATCTTCACTGAAAGCCGTCTGAATATTTCGAATGGTTTCCACTCGGCTGTCGCCAAGTTTATGGCAAAATTTGTTGCAGTAGCGCTGCTCCTTTCACTCCGCCATTTTCCTTGCAATAAAAAACCGACGATAGCACTGCACACTGCCTCACTGAAACGCTGCTTCCCAGCGACTGACGCTATCGGCAGGCGGGAAAAAATTCATGCATGCGCATGAAGGTTCAAGGTCGCCTGATGCAAGCGCGCTTGTCTCATATCCATCAGGTGTTCGCAAAAAAATAAAATAAAGTCGGATACTTTTCTAACAGACCTCGTATATTACTTATTAAATGGGGGAATCTTCGCTTAGTTTTCACAATTTTACATTATGCTAAATCTTTCGTAAAAACGATCAAATTGCGGGCCGCAGTGCATTAAGTATAGCATTCATACTGGCGCAGCCAACCAGCTCCTTGCCAAGCTTGAGTAAATGCGCCTCTCTCGTAAAGTATCGCGGATCTCTGCGTCGCCGGCCATCAGGTCACACAGTAGAGAAATCTATTTAAAGCATCTCGTTTTCGCTCGAGCATATACTCCTGTATCGCTTTCATTTTCGAGACCGGCATTCACTGGAATTCAGTTTTGTTGGACAGTTCACAAGCCTGCATCGCAGGATGATGATGTGATGCCACAGGGATGAGGTCACTGAGCTGTCGGTTTCGACGGACGTCCTAATCTTACTGCCTCTAGGGTACGATAACGACTAGGCTATAAGCGCTGCACATCTGCTTCTATAAAATAAATATTCCACCGCCACGTACTTTGACGTCACGCATATTCTTTACAGAAGTGGTGCAATCTGCGACCGTGGTTAGAACGTCGCTTAACTTATCCCGATGCTTCTCACTAACCTTTAGTTAGCGGTGGCCCTTCTCTCCGCAGTTCCTGCGCGTGCAGTAAAAGCGCTTCCGCCGTACTCCCACGCAAAGCTGCATGCGTTCACGTCGGGCTCCTTGTGAGCGACGAAAGCGGAGCCGCCTCCGCGCGACTACTGCTCAGTGGAGGCTTCGGAAGCGTCCTTCGCTTCTCTTTGTTCGCATTGAAAACAAGCTCGGATAAGGCGAGCCGCCTCCGAATCGGTAGCGGAAACGCAGGCAGCGGTCGACGTCAAAACGGCGTCAGCCGGATGTTGGCTTACGCACAATTACACGGCGAACTTTTCCGTCTCGAATAGCTCGCACCAAAGAAGAGGGCGAGATTTTCGGAAACTGCGGCGCCTCATTATCTATGCGCGTTCTCCGCTCGTCTTCGGGACTTTTTTGTTCCTTTATTTTCGCGCACGCGGGAGCACTTGATGGCACTTTGGTGCTGAGCTGAAGCTGATGCGAGATCGTGTACAGCGCAGAGACGGGGCATAGGAAAGGAACGATGCAACAAGGGGGCTGAGTGGCACGAAACAACGACTCGACTCTTGCTAGAGTTGCTACTCTTCTTTCTATGCGTATTGTTAACGTAATAGCGTTAAAAGCCTCGTTACCCATAAAATCCGGCTTCGACGTTGTCGACTTCGGCTTTGTGAGCGAAAACTCACAAACATGACTTTGGCAGGGGGTGACCAGAGAGCAACCTCCGATGGGCCTCCGGAGGCCGGTGGGCCACCTAGGTCACGCGACCTTGCGTCGTCATCACAGCCTGCCCACCGGATAGTGAGCAAACTGACCGCAGTGGCAGGTAAATTAATGATCGGTCGCTCGGGAAGAGCAGCCTGGCCGCACAAGGCCCACCGCTGGGAGCACCTCCCATCGCAGGGCAGTGGCGCATCGCTTAATCGTTGCGCCACTGCGCCAGGAAGGGTATGAGGTCCCCCGCATGTCTAAGAATGTAAACAAGGGCATGACCTTCTGTATATATGGCAGTTAACCTATTATGCTATCGCGTCATACTCTTAAGGCGGAGCTTAAGTGTCTGCACCAATATTGTTGTCTCCTGTACTGTCTACATCTGTAGCGAGGAAGTGAAGAAGTGTACGCGTAAATGTCTATTGGAAAGCATTATCGCAGCTCAAGCTAAAACAATACGATGTTCAACACGGCTGAAAGGAGTATAATAACGGAAACGGTACGAGACAGTGTACAGCGTTGGATGTATACTTTGGCTGCAAAAGAAACACGGCTTAGACGTAGCCGCAGTTAAGAGGAATGTCTGGCACTTGGCGGTACGTGTCATCCTAGACACTCGAAACAAAATAGCGATGGTGATCTGGTCGCGTATCACAGCAAAAAACAAGCGACACCAAGCACAGTCAAGATCTACGCATAATCCGAGTTCGTAATCCAGCTTCACGACGCTTAGGTGCTGCACGCGGTGACGCTGCGCTCCACTGCGAAGGGTGGGCATTCGCAGAAGCTCGTATAACGTGTTGAGGTCCTTTCTCTCTCTCCCCTTATCTCATCTTGTTCCTTAATTTCTTGCTTTTGTTCATAGCCCACATTGGTTACTGCGCTTGCAAACTGCCCCTTATAGTTAGTCCACCTTTTTATTTTTATTTTTCCTGAAATATAAACACCCAACTCAACAGCTGTTGAAGAGAATGTTCGGTAAAGTGTGTTCGTTCTTTAATATCAGACTCCCATGGTAGCATCACTGAGCGAACGGTTCATTGCAAAGAATAGTATTACCTCCCCATAAATATCTTTTTTCTCCATTTATTGCATACTTTCGTCTTATATTATATATATGTTTTTCGCGCGCCGATAATACACGTGCCACTCTAACGTTTACCTTTCTCTAAGGTAATTTTCTAGCGCTCGGTATTCTTTCCTCTTTTCGTACTTGTTCTCTATTTGTAGCGAGAAGTTCGCTTGTGCGCTCGTCTACCCATATTACACCGCCTCTAACTACGGCTCACTCGCGAATCAAACCAGGATGGAGCGCCCTGAAGACAACGCATACGTTATCGATGAGTCGTTCCTTGTCTTGTCCCCGTCGGGTGGGCGCCATACGTGCCACTGGGAGGAAACGATAACCCATGTCGATGATCAACGATATGAGAGAGATCTAGAACACCTTCGTCCGCAGACGAAGTTCGCGCTGCCCGCTCCCGTCGAAAATAATGAATTACGCCGAGCTCGAGGGCACAAGTTCGCCTCGATCATCATCCGTCATTGGCAGCGAATAAATGATCCTCCGTCTCCGTGGTTCCTCTATCGAGGCGTCCATAATTAGGTACCCGGCCGGCTGCGCAGTACGCGTCGATACTTTCCGAGAGGACCGCGCATATAAATGTCACCCTCTCACTACGCCCCAAAACGAACTTTCGAAGAAAACACGTACAACTTTGGGTTCGGAGAGTTTGTTTCCCGTCCGAGCTGCCGCATAGACTTCGATATGTACTACACAGCCGACGGCTCGGCGTCTGAGCCATTAGGCGGGCCCTCGCTGCGCTGGAGGTGCGAGTCGGATTTGCATGCACAAGTCGTAGCACTGCTACACAGCACTGCCGGGGGCTTCGATCGAAGCGGCACGTTTTCTTTGCGCTGCACAGGTAACAGTGCACACATGCCTCCACATTCAGCACCCCACTCTCAGTCTGCGTTGTACCGGGCGACGACATTAACGGAGCTTTTCTGTAGGTAGGGAGGAGGGGGAAACGCTGGCATTGTTGCGAATTAGCACAGCTCTGAACGAATGCGCAGTAGCGCTAGTGCTGATGATGGCGACTCCTCCCCCCCCCCCCCCCCCCCCACTCCGCCGCTCCTTCTGCCTCCTTTCCTAAATCCATCCCCTCCTGCTCGCTGCCATTCCAACTCGTAAATTCGACGCATTAGGCTCGCATTGATTCTCAGTGTGTCGCGACAGGAAGCCAGCGGTCGTTTGTCGCTGGCGTTCCGTGCAGCGTCAGCCTGATCGTTTCGGCGCGAAGTTAAACGCGCGTGATGACCGCGCTGGCAGGTTTTAGGCGCTCGTGAACGTCGACGCAGCGGTTCGTACTTCGCTGATGATCGCATCTGTTTTCCGTTGAAACCGCACGGTGCGCATTCATCTTGGTGGTGATCCTTTTTTTTTTTTTTTGTTAAACTCCTGCCCGTAATCAAGACGTTGTCGACGAATACCGGCGCTTATCAGAATTCTCAGATCTCTCGTTCCCCGTAAAGGATAGGAAGTAACTTCATTCTAACGTAAAATTATATTCCATAACCGCTTACGTAAAACCAATATCATTAGTAAAGTGCGTTTAGTGTGACACGAGCGCAGGCTTCAACGTTGTGTTCAAACAAATTGGATGCACTGAAGTGTGAGAACTGACGTGTTGTTAACATCACCTCTGATGTGTCGTTTCTTTACGCTGAGTGATGTTCCAAGCGATGTTCAGAACGTGGGAGCTGAACCGGCGCATAATCACTGTAGGAGACGCATATTTCGCAAGCTCTTCACCGCGCGCTGACAGTTTCTGAAGCACAAATTGAAACAACAAAAATTCAGACATAGCGACGACACTTCATGAAAGAGATACCTTGTAAGCTTTCACGGAGGTGTGGGGGAGGATGGCTCAAAAGAATGGTTAGCGCTGTTGGACAAACGTGAAAACATCCACTCTATTTGACGTCACATAATCAGGCCTTCATCTCCTCTATTCCACGGCCTTCTTTTTTTATTTTAACGCACGAGTCAGACGGGTATAAAGCCATCTGATAAAAACAAAAGTGCAGCTTGATATACACGATTTAAAGAGCTGTCACTGGCACTTTCATCTTTGGTTCTGTTGGAGTAGAACTTTTTATGGACTGCGCGTTGAACGTGAACGCTTCTGGTTTGTTTGATATCATATACGCAGGCTTTTATACTATTGTTTTTATTTCAATACACGCATCAGCCGCTTCCTCAAACGTAGCAATTAAAATTACTGTTGAGCTCCCAGCTTGATATATCCCCTGACAGAGCTGTCGCGGGTAGTTTCATCGTTTGAGTTAGCGCTGATAGCATAGCCGTAAAAGATAAGGTGAAATACAGAGACATGAATAAATGAACGAGTGGCGAAGTTTGTGTCGATTGTATACCCGAACAAATTTTTTATCAAACATCTCTTATTTTATTGTGAAAGAAGAAAAACAGGTTCGACAATTTCGTTGAGCTGCAGACTATACCTAGTGCGGTTTCATGACACAAAAGCTATTTCAGGCCAAGAGGTCTCCTGTCCATAATAAAATTGTACAGGCGCGGCCATAAGTAAACGGAGCACGCTATTGCGTTCGAAGTGCAATCACGCTTTCTCCATTGGTAATGAAGAATGCTTGTTTAGCTACAAGAAAGCCCACCAACCTCCGCTACCAGCATGCGCGTACCACTGCTGGAAATTTCAATTAGGTGACGCGTGAAAAATATTCGAAGACAGTTGCGTGCTCCGTTTACTTTTGTCCGCGCCTGTACATCTGCCCATATGAATAAAGGATATGGAACAGAAGTATTTGTAACAACTAATATAAAGCCGTAGCGCTCGCGTTCCGAGCCCAAGCAGCAATAATCTCATTTAATTCTAAAATTAAGGTCGTTTGTTTTCCGAAGAGCTATATATTTCCTGTATAAATTTCCAGCTTACTCGAGTCAGTATCAGGTTATCAAACAGGGAAGCTAGGTGTACGTAGGCGCTTCACCGCGACTCTAGTTTTGTTTTTTCGTCAAGTTAATTTTGAACCAAGAGCATGGGACTGCATGTCAAAGTATTCTTCCGACACTACAAAAGAATAAATTTAGCCAAGCGATGGCTTCCTAATTTCTGCTGTTCTCATCGAGCCGCTGCACGCTGCACGAGTCGAAGCTTCAGCAGCAAGGTTAGGAATGTGGACGCGTTTAAGCGATTGTTCCACTTAGTGGCTTCGCACAATGTTTTATTTTTAATTTATTGATAAATACTGCTGGCTGCCCTTTGGCTGCCATGGCAGGAATGGTACAACAACAACAAAAATAAGCACTCTGTGGTCGTTCCTGTAGTGTATAAATTGAAAGTCAATAAAACTGCATAACAAATGTCGAACTCCGCAATGCACAGCATTCCGACAAGAACAACCGAAAAGAAAAAATCGAGATTGGTGTTTGCAAGTGTTGTGCTGCGTGATAATTCATAGTAGTCACTGATCCTGCTTTGTCGGTCACATCTTTGTAGCATCAAACATTCTATTGGTTAGCAGTTTTCGAAGCGTACTTGCAGATGCAAATAACTAGAAGAATAAGAATGCGGTAGAGCGCATATGGCAGGTTCTCTCAGGTCATGAATGGCAGTTCGCCACTATCCCTCAAGAGAAAAGTATACAACAGCTGTATCTTACTGGTACTCACCTATGGAGCAGAAACGTGAAGGCTAACGAAGAGGGTTCAGCTTAAGTTAGGGACAACGCAGCGAGCCATGGAAAGAAAAATGGTAGGTGTAACGTTGAGAGACCGGAAAGAGAGTGGTGAGGAAACAAACGAAGGTTAATGACATCCTAGTCAAAATCAAGAGGAAGAAATGGGCTTGGGCAGGGCATGTAATGTGAAGGCAAAATAATCGCTGGTCCTTAAGGGTAACGGAGGGGATTCCAAGAGAAGGCAAACGTAGCAGGGAGCGGCAGAAAGTTAGGTGGGCGGATGAGATTAAGAAGTTTGCGGGGATACGGTGGTCGCAGCTGGCATAGGGCAGGGTTGATTGGAGAGACATGAGAGAGGGCTTTGCCCTGCAGTGGGTGTAGTCAGGCTGATGATGATGATAATGGTGGTGACAGAAATTTAAGGTACGCACGAATCTTCAAGAACACCGAATCACCTCACGCCCTTTCTAAACAGCGCAGAATTTAGATATGCCGAGTGCATATCGCAGAGAGAGGGCGAAACGCGTTGTTTGATTCTAAGAACGAGAAAATAAAGTAAGTCTTTTGCACCCATTTTCTTAAACTCTTGCAGACTTCTGTGTTCGCGCTCTGTGTCGTCATCCTGCCAACATATTACTGCAAGAAGGATCCTTGGATTGTTTTACTTCGTATAGGAGTTCTCAGAAAGAGCGAGGATCTTATTTGCTCGAGGACGGAGCTTGTTCGGTGTTTGCGGCGCCCTTGCGTATTTGCTTGATGGGTTTACTTTTGGTCGCTGTTTGAATTCGCAGAGCTTAAAACACTTTGCTACCACCAAACCCAAGCCCGCATTCGAATCCTAGGGCAGTTACAAAGACAAACCTTCAAGTGCAGCGGTAAGTGTACCGAGGCCTTTTCTCCAGTCGTTCTAAGTTTCCGCAGCCCAAAGAATCGACTGGTTGAGTGTGACGTTACTGGAGTTCTGGGGGGGAATTATGATGTCTCAAGTTTCTCTACGAGGTACGGAGATATACCTACCGTGATCAAAGCGTTCAAGTATATTAAAAAACGCTTCTTCTGCAAAGGCAGCATATTGCAACGGTGTTTCTCAGAAGTCGCAGTGCCACCGGATTATTATATCGCCCCGGCAACGAAATAGGTCTCAGAAAGAGTAAAGTACTTTAAAGAGAAAGCTCCGAAAACAAAGAAAACAATCCGAAACTCGTGAGTGCAGCTAAGTATCAACGTCCGAGTAAAATGAAAAATGGGTCTGAGTCTAGAACCCGCCGCCTTCAGGCAGACTTAACGGGCTGTCGCGATATTAAGACGCGCTTCGCGTAATGCATCTCACCTGTCTCTCTGCCACGTCAGGCCGCTCATAACTTTCGCGAGGTTATCTCGTCAAAAACTACAAAACTAGTTATAATCTACCGCAACCTCTTCCAGACTCCGCCCTATTCGTTTATTTCTGCCAGAGATGAACTTCCGCGTCTGCTGACGCTTCCTGTGCGCAGTGTTAGTAGTGGCTTCACTTTCGTAAAAATAAAAGTGAAATAAAGATTTTTCATCACCACTACAACCCCCGTCTCAAAGAAAAGAGAAGAAAGAAGTGGCAATTTTTTAGAAGCATAGTAAAGCGTCAAGGAGACGGGACAGCAGTGGTCTTGCGCGACATAACATCAATAACGCATTAATGAAAACGAAGTTGCTTCCTCCGCTAATTTGACTACGCTTCCTCCAAAAAATTACACCACTGCGACGCCGGGTCAAAGCGGTTTCCTACAGGCGAGTTTCCTGTAACCGCCCCCCCCCCCCCCCAAAAAAAAAAAAAAGAAAAGAATATGTCGGACTGTCGAAAGCGTATATGCTATAAAAGAAACAATAATTATTGTGGAAAACAAACCTTTTGTGCGACTGAATTTTGTTCAAAACGAACCGAATATATTACTTTTCAAGAATGGTTATAATCGCCAGTATCTTTTGACGATAGCAAAGAGTTATGAACTTCACCACTGTTAGCCAAATAACTATTCCGATTCTCTTTTTCTTTTGCTTCAAGACACGCATAGCTCCATTTTTGGCTGCAAAACTAGACCGTGCTGAATGTCTGCGTTATTCAATAACGCCTTGTGTCTGCGTTAATGACGAACAAAATGCTGCGCAAAATGCTGCACGTTGCTCCAGATAAGCAACGCGTCAGCTCCCCTTCGGTGATGTTAGGGGGAACTGAATTAACCTATCTAAAGAATAGTAATCTTCGGCTGTTGTAAGCGCGCGTAGTTTTTATCTGTTTTCCTTTTTTTCCTTCATTCTTGTCAGCGCGTGCGTTCTTCCCTCTTCTGTGCATGATTTGACGTCAAATGTGTGTATATAGTCATATTCCTTTTGAGATTAAAACAGTTGTTAGAAAGCGCTTCGTCCTGTGTGTTCGTCCCTTTTCCGTGTTTTTTAGCGCTCACCAATTCGTTCAAGTATGTACTTCCAACTAGCCCCAGTAGTAGCTCTTTTTACTTTTTTTTTCTAATCAAAAATGATAAGCTCATGGAATCTTGTTCACGCAGAGATAGACGCTACGTTCTTACGAAAAAGCAAATGACGCCTATGACCTGGTTTGAATGAATGAATTAATTAACGTAGTTAAACCGAGTAGATGTGTGAAAGAATGTGTTTAGCCAGCCAGGTTGGCTCATGGTATTGCTTTGCTAGGTCGTCGGCAAGTCTGGCGACGGTACTAGACTAAAGTTAAGCTCTGATCCAGGTTAAGCTTATCGGACCTGTTCGCGCTGCAGATTGAGGTTGATGAAGATGACGATGGCGCAATGCACAGCGCGACAGTGTGTTTCAGTTCAACACGAGGGATGATCAGCTGCGGCGATAGTATAGTGCTCTGATGTTCGCGCCGCTGCGTGTTCGAATCCCGGTCCCGGCCATAGTTATTTTAACTATTATTCATTTATTTATTTCACACAAAAGAAACTTAACATGGCGTCGCTGTTGCTAGGCAAAGGCTCAAGACCGTAAAATCGGGTGAGAAGGTTCATGGTCAGGGTCGGTAAGCTTATGTGTGCTCTCCCACTGAAACATGTATTGAGAAGCTTTCTCTGTCGTTTGGGTGGCGCACCTAGACCAGGCCCCCTACGGAGACTGCAGCAGCTGTCGAGACAGAATTAAAGAGGAAATATTTCAAGAAAATGAAAGAAATTCCAAAAGTGGTAATTCGTTGAACAACCTGCAACCCGCGTGGATGTGATGCTCGCAACGCATGCATCTGCACGAATTGCTGCGCCGTATCCCGCCTATAGACACGCTGCGAGCTCTTTGCTCTTCCGACGCGAACAAGCGAGGGAAGAACAGAAACCGCGAGACTTGTAGCATTGACATCGATTTCTCTACTACACTGTACGGTAGCCCTTACCTAACAACGTCGCCTATCTCACGCAGTCGTCTCTAACATACCACGCCGTCCTATCGTGCGGTGTCGCCCCCCGCCCCACCCGCGTTCAAATGCACACAGCCTGCTTGAAGCCAGTGAAAAATCGGTAAACACTGGGGGCTCCGGTACGGCGGAAGGTCGCAGGTGTGATTGCTCTACGCTGACACACGCAGGTGACGCCCGCACTACGTGACCAGAAAGTTGAGCGCAGTACCAGCGTACGCGTTGTCATCTTGTGTCACAGTCCCCTCCTTTCCTTTCGCTCTTCCCTTTTATCGAAGCACTTTAATTTTTTGTTCGCTTATTAGTTTGTTTCTGATGAAGGGTGGGGCAATTCTCGGCGCCGCTGACAGCTGATGATCGGATTTTTAATGGCGCAATAGCAACTTGCCGGAAGAGCGCGATATCCGACGTGTTCTTGGTCTCATCGAGTAAAATTGGACAAATACCCACTTCGTCTTCCTTTTTCTTCTTTTTTCAAGAATTTCACCCCAAAGAAGCCGAGAAACACCCAGCTAGATGAAATCTTACACCCAGTTGAAAACCTGTGGGCACCCACGGCCCTGGGGATCGAATCCTGCACTCCTAGCATTTGAGGCGGATGCTCACAACGAAGGCATTTCATCGATCGCGTCTTCAGCTTGGTGAAATTGATGCTTTGTTTGCTGTGTTTATCCAACGGGGGGAGTGGGGGGGGGGGGCAGTTAGTTTGCGCCGCCTTGTTTTTCAAGGCTGAGGCTGCAGTTTCTCCTCCTCGGGAAGCCTGTCATGCAGAGCCCATTTTTTCAGAGTCGCCCATTAGGTGGTGTCTCCGCGACAACTACGGGATTCAGTTTGGCAATTTTAATTTCGCAGGTAACGATGTCGTAATTGCTGTTCAGTCAATGCACCCATTCGCATGGGATGGTATAATATAACGATTCCCCAACCGATTCAATGCGATTTTTGAATTTCTCGCCCGTCACCCTTGGCTGAAGTGACGCCACGTACCGCTTTCGCTTTTGTTATTGGCTGAAGCCTATGGTGTGGCTTCGCTTCAGCCAATGGTGAAGCTTGAGAAATTTAACAATGCAATCGATTCGAGAAGGAATCGTTATATTATAGCGACCCTGAAAGTCTGGGGCAGAGCTTCAGCTTTGCACCAAAACAGCCCGACTACCAATATACAAGACTGTGAGCGTTGTTTGTTAACCAAGTGCGAAGCATTGATTGATTACGGTGACCTAGATATGATAAGAAATATGGACGCCAACGGGTGAAGTGTAAAAAAAGATGATGTTTCGGCTTCTAGCTCGAGGGCCTTGTTCACAACTGGGAATGTGGCCCCGTGCTGGGAGTCAAAACGTCATCTTATTAAGTCAACTGGCCAGCACGTGTGTTTTTAATGCGAAAGCACCACTTCCCTGCAAAGCTGAAAAACCCGAGGTATGTGTGAAGCCTCAAGCTTTACCTTTGACAGAGCGCCAGCGGCGGAGGCCTTGCGCAGCTGTTTCGTCAACGCGCGGTAACACTGTTCCCACCACGAGTTATTGATCAATTCGCTCTCGCACTACCATGTGCTAGCCGTCCCGGTTTGCTCAGTTGGCAGAGTGACTGCTCCGGTAGTCTGGGGTTCGAATCATGGGCTGGAACGAATCTTTTTTTAACTACGAAGTTTCTGTGGAAGTTGTATAGCTTTCCTTTGTAGCCGTATGGCTACGCTTGGGTGGAGCCAATGAGTAATTTGCTCCCTTATAGCAGCTGCTGCTGCTGTTGATGTTGGTGCCGATAAAGCACACCTCAGAAATGGCTTCGCTTTGCGTGTCTCGAGCGAATAGAAGCCACTGCATTTTTTGGGGGTGAGGCCGACTCACAGCAACCTTGCGACGATGGTGTATGACGCAGGAGGTGAAGAAGAACGGCACCGTGATGCCCCTGCTGACCGTGTCGGTGGTGGGCGGGCCCCAGATGGGCGGCAGCGGCGGCGGCGTCGAGGCCAGCCAGGCGCGCAAGAAGTCCCGCTTCAACCTGGGACGCAAACACAAGTCGAGCCGCAAGAAACGAGAGAAGGCGTCGGCCAAGCGCGAGCGGAAGGCCACCAAGACGCTCGCCATCGTGCTCGGTAAGAAGGCATGTTGCGAATGCGTGCCGCACAGTATATATGCGGCTGAGTGTGGACCGCAAAGTGCGTCGCAAATGCATCGGGCTACTTTTTATTCCTGGAGATTGGTACAGCTCAAGAAAGGAGCGGCGAATGTCCCTCTTAAGAGGTCTCCCAGAAAACGACGTCATCCGATTCTCGTGACGTCGCCCTTAATACGGGATTAATTCCGAATGACTGAAGGTCCATGCCCTGTCAGGCAAGTGTGGCAGTTAGTTTACTACAGATTAACCGCGATTTCATGAAAATCGATCGAGGACATTGCTCGATGATCTGCCCTGACGGGCATTTGCCGCTTCGTTCTCGAGTTGTATTCGACTGCATATTACAATTGGATTAAGCCTCTTGTACGTAAGTGGTGCAGGCAGGGGCAGTCTTTCAGGTCACCCCACCCTACTGAACGTAATAAGCAGTTCTGGCATAAGAAACTCGCATTGTAATACTGTACTGAAACAAAAAAGCTTTTGCCCTCGTTTTTTTTAACCAATTTTTTTTCACCCTCGTTGTTTGCGGTAATTTGTTTGCTTCAGTAACCTGCGCATGCCATTTATGTGCTGACGATGGATGTCTGGACTCTTCTGCGCCTGCCGCTAGCCTGTGGGGAAACACTGTTTTCCTTTTAACTGTCTCAAACGCGTCAGTGCAGGCGCTGAACAGCCGCGAGTGCTTCGTTTCGATGGGCTTTGTTGGCAATTCAAGGTTGGGACAAAAGCTACCAACGCTTTGAAACTGCATCGAAAAAGGCTCAGCCAGTGCAAAAGGGAGATGGAGAGCGCGATGATGCGTCTAAAGTGTGAGATAGGGGAGAAGTGCGGATTTATGATGCTCTAGCTCTTGAGAGAGAAGAAATGGATTTGGCCCTTGATCGTCACGGAAAAAGGCTGAGTGGGGATAACTTCAAGATGACTTTGGCTTGCCGTGGCTTAATTAGGAAGACGATACTTCCACGAAGCGCTAACAAACAACCAAGTCTGACGAAGGCTTTGAAAATAGGGGTCATATTCAAACGAACTTCAACCCATACCGAACCCATTAAGACAACTCGGCAGAGGAAAGAGGAACACCCATGTTTAGCGGTCGTCTGGCTTATAATGGCCGAGTCCCCGGGCTCCAATGTATTTGAGAGTGACTCGGAACATCCTACACAACGGGCGTGCTTGTTCGTGATTGGTTCCGAACATCGCAGAACCGCTTGCGCGGGCCCGCGAAGGCCCTCGGATAGTCTAGCAAGGTGCAGTGGACATAGAACAGAGTTTCTGTACATTACCTCTAAAGAAAAGTGGTGCCACCATCTATGCGAGTTTCTTAAAGAGCACATGATTCATAGCGGGAATGCTAGGCAGATTGTTTCTCATTTGGCTTCGCTAGTATTAGCTGCGCCGCGATGCTTTCCTCTGCGGGCAGATTAAATTATTTTAATAATACGTTTTTCACACCTTAAATGAATGTAACGCAAGTGTCGGGCCGGTACGCAAACTTTTACGGCATTTCTTCGGGGTTTTCTTTGATTAGAGTCGTATTGTTACGGCTGCATCCGCGTTTTATGCCCAACAATAGCCAACACAAATACAAAGCCACTTCTTGCCGACATTTCTGCGCCTCTCCATGGTGCATGAGCTATCACAGCGCCGCTTTTCCTTCGAGGTAATATTTAAATCGAATTGAAATTTATTTGAGATACTCTATGGGAGAGATAACTAAGACCATAAGGTGGATATAAAATGATAAGAAAAATGAAATGACGAGCCAGAGAAGAAAGGAAACTAATGCCTACAAAGAAACGTAGCAAAGATTTGTGGCGCTAATGGTTGTTGTATGATCATGATGATGATGCCGACGATATAGTGACAACAACGATCATAGCAATGCAGTGTGTGTGTATGTGGTATTCTGTGCTAAAACATATCCGGCCGCAGCAATTGTGTACAGGTCTGGTAATCCTGGATATAACGGAGCTACTTCGATGCACAACTGCACTCTGGTTGTCTGCACTGCCTTCACTTCTGGTTTATTTTCGCGAGTGCGATTCGCACACAGAAGGTGACACTGGCAAGAGCATTTGTAGTTTTTCAATTTTACCACTAATATTGCCCACCAGCCCGTTGTGCTTGATGACTAAACTAATGCAACTTAAAGACGGGCGATTACGACATGGGCAATGATACTTTTCATCAAACGACTCTTAATGTAGATTCATTTGCATCTCAGTCACGCTTATGCGATCTGGCCGCCATGATCTGGTAAAAACGCGGTATCATCACGCATGAGCAGTACTCACTCACAACTGTTGTTGAGTTTTACTTCTTCGGCACTGTCAGTGCCAGCTTCCCCGAAGGAATTATCATCCACCGCATCTCTGCCTTTGTGCACAGAGAAAGCGACTGCGGAGCTGCGAAGTATTGCAGTGCGTTCATCACTTCCGAAACCTAAGTGCATTTCTGACGATAGCATTAAGGACGGCAGTACAGTACACGTATTAAGGCCGGCAGTCCAATATAGAGGACAAAAATTATAACTGAAAAGTGGGAGCCAGAGGGATTAACCGAGAGAACAGGAGAGAACAGCGTTGAATTTCGTTTAATCCAAAGGGGTAGATTAAGGTTACTGTCACATGTATGGTATGAAGCTTTCTTTTTTTTTTGCAATATTTTCCAAGGATATTTTCCCGTGCACATCACTGAGGTTTCAAAGCAGACAGATAAGCGGTGCGCCTCAGGGAGGAAACGATGCAAGGCACGACAAGCACACTCTAATAAAAAAAAAGTGCGCTCAGTGAAAAATGCAATAGAACACTATTTCCCTGATTATATCACGTCTGCAATACACGCCTCCGTTGTCGCCATTCAAAGTATACCAGAGTTCTCAGCATCAGCTCCGCTTCTCATGAGGCCCCACAGTAGGCGGCTCCTTTGTACGCGCACAAGAAGAAGATTAATGGACCCCTGCAAAGTCGTTTACCGTGATCGTTCTGGTTTCTAGACGGAGGTGCGAGTGTGCTGGCCTACATGATGCCGAACAGCAACTTGCACAATGCGCGAAAAACGAGCTCCGGCTGATAGGCTCGCCTCGACCGACCATTTGGGGTGACGCATTTCTTTGTGCGCACCATTAAGGCGGCACATGCCTTCCCATAGGAACTGCATGCACAGCTCCGTTACACGGAACTAATCACTCCGGCAGGCGCAAATGAGAAAGACGCTTTGGCGCGGCCAAAGGAGGCCCGCTGAGAAACCCTCGCAGCCCGTCATCGCAACGAGCGCGGATGACTGCACGCAATGCTCTATAATGCTCTATGGCGCAATAGTGTGAGTCTGGCGCTCGTGCATCGGCCTAATGGTTAGGGCTTTCCGCAGCAACGTGCGGCAAGCCCCCTCTCGGTTTTGGCATCAAACAGGCTCTGTCGTAAGGACTCCAGCGGCCTCCTTTTTAAGACCTCCTTGGTCTAAAGTGGCCCCAGCAACTCACTCGGCCACTGGAAGTCCGATCCTTGCGGACATGCCTCGACTCAAGCGTATCCCTGCACATTAAGCCGAAGAGGACCCAGAAAGTGCCTGAAAGGACGTCAGAACTGCTGTAGGAGTTAGTACTTTAGTGAACAACTGCGTTGTCGCGTTCGTTAGTTCCTAAACGAGCAACCGCGACTCGCTTTGGGACTTTCAGCGCAAATATTTTGGCCATGGGCTAACCATTCACCACAGGGACTAAATAGTGCGGCGAGCCATACTTTCGGTTTCCACTTCTCGCTGTCTACACTCTGACTCCTTGCTTAAGGCACTACTCAGCTCCCATTGCGAAGAGTGACGAACACCATTAATATAAAAGGTGGTAGTGGTCGCACGTCTACCCATTATTTAATTACCCGGGAAACATGGTTCGAGCCCCACTTCTGCCTTGAGCCTCATTAAAGACCAGTTAATTCTTGCGCCGTCACTGCTACATCAGCTGACAAAAGTGCTACGACGCGCAGACAAACAGGGGGTGGAGGTAGAGAGGGGAGGAGTAGGACGAAAAGGGGTGGCCTTGGTCTACAACGTCCCCAGTTGAGGGCCAGTCGCGTTCGACGCTGCATCTCGGCGCCAGAAGAATGAAAGCGCTCGCCCCCACGCCGCTACTCATCGGGCATCTTGGTCACGTCACCGGCGCCGCTTATTAGGCCGACGCTGTAACGCCGTCACGTCCTAGCGGGTCCAGCGTCCGCGGCGCGGCTGCTTGTCGTCCGCGAGCTGCCGCCGCCTACGCCGTCGCTCTCATCACTGTGCTCCTTGTCTCGGGCGGCGACAACTCTTGGCAGCGCTTCTGTCAGAGCTGGGAGCGCTGTTCCACATCGGCGAGGGGCTCGCTCCCATAGCAATCGCGAGTAAGTCGCCACGAGAGCATTACGCCGCTCGCAAAGGCGCACGGCTGGTTGGCGTTATGGTTATACAGGGTGTCTCGGCTAAGCATGGCAGTAATATCTGAAAACAGGAGGTATAACCGATCTTCAGATTAGAGCATAGAGAGAACTAACTTTATCTTGACGCCACACTAAGCGTATAGACAGAAAGCCGCCAAGGCCAACTGTTCTGACAACTGGTACGAGGCTGCAGACCCTCCATGTTCATAGAGAGGGATATGGATCAAGGAAACGCGGTAGGAGAACACAGAATAGTAATACCAGTGGTAGCGGATGTCAGAAAACAAGTGAATCGAGCTGAATAGTAAGCCGGTTATTGAATTGCAAAAGTTAACCACTTTAACCTTCGCACTTAACTACTTAGTTGTAAATAAAAATATGTAGCTGGACATTAGTAACAGTCATATCAGTTGTTATAACTTCGCAAGCGCGTATAGGCGCGGTGCTGTGCCGCAGCGAATTCTTCTAGGCACGACAAATTTCTAATTGCGACCGTGCGCCAAGCTGTAATAGTTCGCTATTAAAATTTAGTTCACCAGTTAAATATCCAACAGGCCTCGCCTGTTTTGTAACACCCCCTCCACTTATATTACTAAACCGCAAGACCCACGTTTATACGTAATAAAAAAGCCCATAGTTTTTAAATAATGCCGTGCTTCGCTTAAACACCCTGCAAACTTCTGCTAACTTTTGACGACTGGTAAGCAAGCACCTGCGCTTTGTAGGCCAACTTCACCGCAACTTTCTTTGGGGCAGTAAAGTTAGGTGCGTCCCGGAAGTCAGTGTTTCTTTTCTGGTACGCATTTTTGCATGAGCCATAAATTGTACGCCAGAGGACAATACTTGTTTGAAGCCGCCGCGGTGGCTCAGTGGCTATGGTGCTCGGCTGCTGGCCCGAAAGACGCGGGTTCGATCCCGGCCGCGGCGGCTGAATTTCTTTGGAGGAGAAATTCGAGGCCCGTGTACTGTGCGATGTCAGTGCACGTTAAAGAACCCCTGGTGGTCGAAATTTCCGGAGCCCTCCACTACGGCGTCTCTCATAGCCTCAGTCGCTTTGGGACGTTAAACCCCATAAACCATAAACCATAAATACTTGTTTGAGGTAAGAGGGAGAGCATAAACCTTTTCTTCGAAGAAATGAACGTCAACCTTTAAACTCCTGGGGCAACACAAGTGCGTATCAGATACACGCCTAAGCACTAACTGAAGGGCAGCATCCGGTCGAAATAGGAGCCCCCTTTCTCCGGAGATACCTTCTTCAATGATATTTTACGAGCATTGCGTAGATTGCCGCATTATCTTGCTTTTCTAAACTGCACAAGTTCGTTCGCGTCATCGCATTTCAATACCCTCCTGGCGTGTGCAGCGTTCGTCGACCGTGTTGAGGAGCTACGTTTCCCGGACAAGCAACGCTTTCCCAGAAGAAATCGAGACCGTGTCGCTGACAGCACACGCGAGAACTGTCAAGCTGTCAGTCGTGAGCGGCTGGCGACGATCTTCTAGCTCCACTGTACACGGAATTTGACGAAACCACTTTACTGATCAGCCGTGCGCGCTCATATAGTATATATCGCGATGCGAAACCGCTATAAGATGTCACCTGTATCGCGTGTCCCTAAAGGCGCCACTCGCTGTCGAGGACACTTTTCACCCTCTGACCTTTCATACGTGCTCAGTGCGTCTCATCGGGCCGTCACTGCACTGAAGCCCCCCTCCACTCCCATCTCCTCGCACTTCGAGCTGTTCCGCCGCGTCACTTCCAGTCGTCAAGGCATGTCTGCGTGGCTACTTTCGTCCTAAAATAAAAAGGAAGAAAGAAAATGTGTCTCAAGCGTGACGTCTTGAGTGCGGAGGAAATGAGACGGCCTGAAGTGCCATACGAGACACGTCCCGCCATCAAGACCCGTGGATTTCAGAAGCGAGGCTTCAAGAGCCGAAGTGTGCCGTGCGTTCTGTCAGAAAATGGCCGCTACTTTGGAGCAGCCAATTGCGAGCATTGCGTCCACAGGCTACGAAAGGCGCGGGGAGGCGACAACCATCGCGGCGTGCGAACTAGTGCGCGTAGATCTAGCTGGAGCGGAATGAGGAGTGTATTACTGAGCGGCTCGAGTCACGAGGCTTTCCACTTCGCCAGCATCGCCATTACGCATCGTCTCTCCTTCCGTCCTAAATGGCCACCTCCGAGAAGGTTCTCCACATGCAGGCAGGTTCTCGCAGTATAGTATTTGCAACAATGTAGCGGTCCTTGCTGCACAGTCATCAAAGCACATAGCTGCAGGGCCATGACGACTTTTTCATCGTTACGGGCGGACGTGTCCAGACTGAATGCAAGCGCAGAATTCGCAAAGTAGCTGAGGCAGCAGGGTGATATAGTATGTCAAACTGCGCTGTGCACGTTCGAACTCATTACTGCTAGATTTCGCTTCACCTTCCCTCTCCGCATCCTCCTTACACATGGTCACTGTGTTAGTACGCTGATAAAACGCGACGCCCTGAGGTGATTTAAATTTTTCTTAAAACAAATATTGCCACCAGAAAAGGTTGACGAGCTTCACTAAAACCGTCACGCAGGAAACCAGTAAGTCGAAAGGAAACGAAGAAACCGCCAGGAGGCCTGGGTTTATCAGGCCAGCTCTCTCCAAATAAACCAATACGCCCGCTAGGAGCACCAGTGGAGTGGCAAAGCTCCGCGTCAGTGTACTCTGAACAGAGAGGAGTGAAAAGGGAATAAGCTGTCCTCTAGCTCACTCCCTTTTATGAAAACGCAGTGCGCTAGAGAACACCTTACACCCTTTTTACTCCCATATGTGCATATTTGTGTTTAGAGTGATGCATGCGTCCTTCTAGCTTTCACGCTGTATCCATGCATCGCTTAGTGACAAACGATGCGTGCCTATAAAGTTGCGTGGCGCCGATAGAGGGACACTGCGACCCACGGCAAAGCGTCGCACGGCCGCTCCGAAGAAAATGTCCCTCCGTCCGGCTCTCCTTCCTTGGTATTCGCCGGCGCGCAGCGTGTCACCGCGTGTACATCGCCACAACGAACCACGGGCCGCTAATATACGCTCTGCGCTGTAGCACTCGGCCACTGTGGCTCAGGCTCGCACGCTTGTTAGCGCAATGCCTGCGCGGATGACGAAAATGGGCAGCATAATGAACCGGCGACGGGTCTCTCTATGTCTGTCCAAACGCTCCTCTACGCACCACATACACGTGGCCCTGTGACTGAGTGCCGCGTTCGACACGCTGGTGTAGTGTACTCAGTGCTATCCGTTGCGTAAACAATCCATTCGTTACTGCGAGCCCTACCCTGCCCCGCCCCACTCGGACAGGGCTTATAGCCTTTGTGTGTACGGGGCTGGGAGATACAACGGGGCCCGAAGCGGCGGGTTCCTCTCTCACCTCTCGCATCTGGATGGACCTCGTGCGCTCGTGCTTTTATCTGTCGGTCTTGCACCAGGAGTTGTTCTGGTCTGTTGATTTTGGCCCCGTCACAGGCACAGGGTAGTGACCCTGCTGCAGGCTTGAGCCCGTTAGATCTCATTGGCCCAGCACTTGTAGTGTCTTTTTCTTTATTCGCCCGTTGTCTCTTTGCGCTGTTCTTGCTCCAAATGCTACATTAGACGGCTCAGCTGTCCATACTAGTTTTTATCCGCTGCGGTGGCTCAATGGTTACGGCGCCCGGCTGCTGGCCCGAAAGACGCGGGTTTGATTCCGGCCGCGGTGGTCGAATTTCAATGGAGGCGATATTCTAGAGGCCGGTGTACTGAGCGATGTCAGTACACGTTAAAGAACCTCAGGTGGTCGAAATTTCTGGAGCCCTTCAATACGGCGTCCCTTGTAGCTTGAGTCGCTTTAGAAAGTTAAACCTCCATAAAACCAAAGCCAAACTAAGCTGTTTTGAATCTGATACAACCGACGGCTGGTTTGACGCTCCGTGTTTGGTTTTTCGTGGTTAATAATAAACCGAATCATTTGAAATTAAATAAAAGAAAGGGTCCACAGTTAAGCATGGGTTACCTCCTTATCAAATACACGTCTTTCGAATCGGATATCACTACATCACACATTTGTGCGCGTAAGCGTCCTTGCGAGAATGTGTAAACTCACTGCCTATGCCAAAATTACGCGCCCCTCTGCTTCTAAGCTTCGTGTGAGGCTTTTGTATTATCGGTGGAAGTTCGAACTTTCGGGTGAAGGGAGGACCGGAGTTGCTGACGCTTTCGAGATATTTCGCGCGATGCAGGTATTCAAAAGGAGCCTCGCTGCATGGCCTGCAGGCGAAGCTTTGGGTCTATATTGAGTCGATAAAAGCTGTACTCACATCTTTTGTTAAATTCCTCGCACATTGGAAGACATATGCAGGCTACGTGACGTTCCCTCGATTGTCTTCTTTTTGTGGGAATGTCCCAGAATAAGTATACTGCAGTTCAGGAGAGCATGCTGCCGTGTTGGTGCAATGTTCATGTTGTGAAGAAGTTGTCGCGAAAAATAGGAGAGGGACTAGCTAGAACAGAGAAGCGTTAGTGAACACCTGTTATATCTACCCTTTCTGCTGTCCCTCTTCCAGTTTTCTCTCTGAAATCACAATACTGTATTGCCACGTATGCAACCGCAGCCGTTCGGTGGTTACTCGTAACAAATCTCGCGCAAGGCGTTCAGTCTTTTTTTTTTTTTTAGAAAAGGATGGAGACCAGCCCTGACCATCGTTCTGTCCATAAGACTATCCTCTTTCATTCGGGACTTGTCCCATTGAAAAGCCTGTTATATTTTGTCGCATTATACATGGCTTGCTACGTGACAATGCCACACTGTGTGTGTGTAAGCGTGCTTCCGAGAGTGTGTGTGCGTACGTGTACACTCCTTCGTTCAGTGACGTTCGCGACCCAGTGTTGCTTGCCCACAAATGTTTTCTCCTTTTCCCGGTGGGTGGCGCAGGGGTGTTCCTGATCTGCTGGGTGCCCTTCTTCACGTGCAACGTGGTGGACGCAGTGTGCATGAAGCTGCAGAGCAACGACTGTCACCTGGGTGTCACTGTCTTCCTGCTCACCACCTGGCTGGGATACGTGAACAGCTGCGTGAACCCGGTCATCTACACCATCTTCAACCCCGAGTTCCGCAAGGCGTTCAAGAAGATCCTGATGGAACCCATGAAGTGAAAAAAAAACAAAACAAAGCCCCCTCCCCGCTCAAGAGACGATACGCAAACGGTGCTCTGTGCCAAAGTAAAAAAAAAAAGACTGAAATGGCGAATCGCTCATTCGAGCCGCGCGCTTCCTGGCAACGGAACGTGTTCGTCGAACAATTTTGTGTGCGTGGGTGTGCAGTGCGACCATGTGTGCGTTTCTCTCATCCGCTACCTTCCCGTTTTTTGTTATCTTTGCTACTCTGCTTTCTTATTAGCCTATAGCCTGTCGCATCATCTCAGTAATCATTTTCGCCGGACTTAAATGATATAATAATGGCACATGGACGTTGCCTCTTTGGAAAGGACATCTTTCTTACGGTTATGCTGATTAGCGTCGAGAACACGCCGTGGTAGACGTCGACTGACTTAATGTTTTCGTGTACTGAAGCAGCGTGTTGGGTAGCAAAGAAAACAAATTCTGCGCATTCGCGCGCTGTCATCGTATCAAAACGTCTTGCATGTCTCTACCCTGGCTGAATGAGTGGTTTCGTCTTTATGACAATGGCCGGTTCGCAGGGGAAGTCGGCATAGCAGGCTTACCACAGCACCTAAGCTTACTAGCCTTCCCGCCCTCGATTTCTGCTACCGACACTGTTTAGTTGCAGATTTCGCCGCATAGTCGCTTCATTAGTTGTGGCTGTGGCTCCAGCAACCGCGGCATCTTACTGGATCGCCTTTCGTCTGCCAGTGGATGTGAATCGGCAAACATAAGCATCGCTGCGACTTGCTGCATGAAGCGAAGGGAGGCGGGGCGAGAAATTAAAGGGGTGGTATACGAAAGGCGAAGACATGTTTATTTCATGGGTTGCTATTTCTTGCCAGTACCTCCCAATCTTCCGTTTAGTGGCCGCCGGCGCGTCTCTCTGAAAGAGCTTGCGGATTTCTTGCTGACGCAGTGTGCCATATCGTCATGTAGGTGGACAGCCTTTCATATTCGCTTGCTTCTCTCTCTCTCTCTCTCTCTCTCTCTCTGTCTTTCTCCCGCATACTTCCTCTCACTTCATGTGTACATACGATTCAGGGTATTTCGAACACATAGTGCTTGTTCCTCGAGAGCATGAATATCCGATCATTCGCTTGCCTATGCGCAGGTAGACTGGGAACGGCGCCATGTTATGTAGTTTGAGAATGAAGTTTTCGTGTCCAGCTGAGATTGCACTGAATGTTGTTTTATGTCCTGGGGCCATCATCGTTTTGCTTCGACTACAGAGAGCTGTTACACGTTCGCTTTTTCATGACTAGATTTGTGTTTTAAGCATGCGACGGTGAAGTAAAGCCAGCTTCCTACGCACCTAACTTGACAGGGAGCGCCGCGTTTCGGTCACTACCATGGGTTCGGTTCTCTGCATTTCTTTTTCCTCTTTTGTTTTTGCAGCTCGAACACTCATCACGAACAACTGCCTTCTAAATGTAACGCGTCGTGCGCTGGCAACGATGGTTCAATATCCTTAGGGGTGCAGCGGAGATGAACTGACAGGTCTATATTAAAGCTGCTTATGGTTAATCGATACAGGGTACTTTGCCAGTGAGCGTAAACGAAGGGAAGCTTAAACACAACAAGAAAAAAGAAGAAAAGAAAAAGCGTTTGTTGTCATTTGCCTTCCTTCCTCTGCTAATGTAATACAAACGTTTGCGTCGCGAGAATGAGCGCATGAATGTTGACTTTCAACTGTGTCCTAGTGCAAGATTAAGCTAAAGGTTTATCGAACGATCTGTCACAGCCAGTCGTTTCAAGTCGAGTTCTGACTGCGCAACTCTCCAAGTAAATACTTACTCGTGTACAGCAATTGTCTATATTTCTTCGGGTGTACAGCGCCGTCAGATTTCCATGGGCTGTACGTCACGATCTTGCCGTACACGCGTTCCAGTGTACGCGGTGCTCTTGTACCTAACGCTGTCGCCCGCTTCTGGCAGCGCGAAACTTCACGCAGCCGGCGGGACGACTTAACACTGACGTTCGTAAGCTTCGACTCCCTCCACTTCGTGTCACACGGTATCGGATGTGCGGTGTATAAAACAAAATCTATCATCCCGAAGCCTTCCAGCCGAAGCCACCACTGCTCACTCGCCGATTTAGAGCCTTCCTGTCCTCTGCCGCGTCATATCGAAACAGGACTTCGTCTACTCTTCCCGCTCACTTTTTGGTCTATGGAGTGCACTTCAGAGCGCTCCAGAGTGCTCCAGAGCGCTCCAGAGCACTACGAAGCGCTCCGGAGCGATCATACCCGACTCCTCATCTGTCTTCGCGATTGTCCCGGCTGTGTTGCCGATCTCATCGCTGCCTTCATTGTTTCTTCCTGTTACTCGCCTTCTTTTCATGTCCCCAAGTGTGTTGTACATGGCGAGAGTGCGTAGAACGGCGGTCTCAAGAAACGCGTTTCTTTCTCGTGCGTTAAATGTGGTGGTACTGTCTCGTGCATCGCGTTCACACAAGGGCTATTTTGGCTCGCTGTATATCGTGTGATCAGCTATACAGGGCTTTGAAGCAGTACTCGTTGGCATCTCTCTGTTTTATTTTTTGTTTTGTTGCTATTGTGATAGTTTATATGTGTATAAAGAGAAGATCATGACTATAATATATTATAATATAAATGTATACATATGAATATAAGAATATATATATATAATACACACACGCGTGCGCTAGAGATGATGTTGACCATGGATGTTTGAGACAACAACGTGAGATATAAATTTGTTCATGAAACTGCGCTGCGCTAGTCCTGTTTTATTGGGAGCTTCATTCCTGTTTTATTGGGAGCTCCTTCGGTGAGAGTGTCCGTCGCCTTTTCACGAACTCGGAATGCTCTGTTCTTCTGGAGACTGAGACTACGCGTCGAAGAACAACCAGACAGTTTGGCTGGACTGAAGATCTTGAAAAAGTATTTTCTTTCTTGTTGCATATAAGCCTGCGTAGTTTCTTTCCTGCATTGAATGGGATATTTGATCCTTAGAACTGTTTTAGATATTGTTGCGGAAACAGAGTATGGTCTACTAAGAACAACTGCCGGTTCGTGGCACCGTGGTAGACATGATGCAACGTCTCCAAGGTTGTTCACAGCTTAGTTCGCTATGTTAGAAATCATAAACTAACCCTAAAAGTTCCTATCACTGCAACGCGGATTGTATTAAGTAACAGAGGTGAAGAACTGTCCCCTGCCTTGAACCTTACCTGGGTGCTTGCTGGTATAAGATCTGTTCAAGTATAACAAACAACGCACCACCATTTCTTTGTGAGCATTGTGACAAAAACATCATATAATCTAGGCTCAGGAACACAATGTGTGTAGCCACTGACTTTTTTCGAGGCAAACTCCAAAAATAAAAGTAGCATTTAATTCAGAGAGCCAGAAGGATAACTTCATAGCTCAATGAATTGAAATTTTCTGTGCCACGCGAAATCGGGCACGTTATACATAGACAGCTGTGGTGCGTGACTAAGTATCTCCTTCTTAGGTCGTTTGATCGCTGCACAAGAAATTTATATCGAGACAATTATGTCTAAAGGCTCATTCAGAACTGCGAGTCGCGAAGGGCGTGCGACAATCTCTCGCTTGACGATAAGGAGCAGCTCTACAAAGATCGGCTCGACAGTACTGATGTTACAGTACCGATGTCACACTTAAAAGGGCGACGAATGCGACCATTTACGACTCTCTCTCTCTCTGCAACCAAAACAGACACAGGACCTCTGCGATTCGTAGGTAGCAATGGGCCTTAAAGGTGCACTGAATAGGAATCTGAACTTGCCTTTTTGCCGCGGGAACTCGATCTACACGTTCTGAGCTTTCTTAGAAACTTCGATTCATTGCCCTGTGTGGCCTATTTCCGCAATTAAATCGAATTAACGTCCGGCTCCCGCCTTTTTTTTTAATTCTCCCGCGTACGGTGGGCGGAGTCGACCAACGCGTGGAGCGCCTTTCACCCAGTCCCGTGGCGGCTTGCCGCTCTGCCATCGGCGGAGTAATACGTAGTAGTCCGTAGTAGCAAATAGTCCGCGCGTATTTTTATTTCTACGGGCTTATTTTGCGGCTATATTATCTGCGAATGAAACTATTTATTCATGGAAACCTAAAAAACAAAATAAAGCGAAAGCAAAGCCTCCACGGAGCTGGCTGAAAGGCACTTCACGCGTTAGTCGACTCCGCCCACCGTACGCGGAGAATTCAAAAAATAAGGGCGGGAGCCGGACGTAATTCGATTTAATGAGGGAAATCGGCCACAGAGGGCAATAAGTCGCAGTTTCTAAGAATGCTAGGAACGTGTAGATCGAGTTCCCGCGGCAAAAAGACGAGTTCAGATTCCTCTTCAGTGCACCTTTAAGCGCTTTTGTCGGATCCATGGAGAAGCACTCATCCAGCAGTCCGACGACGTTGAATTCCCGCGGCAAAAAGACAAGTTCAGAATCCTCTTCAGTGCACCTTTAAGATAGTCTTGTCCAACGCTCTTAAGGACAATACCTGGGTCCGCGAACTGTCCCTGGCAATTTTTTTTTCTCACTAGGTAAGTACGTTTGCAACCTTCATTTTATTTAAAAGCAAGTCACCACGCAGTTGCTGCTAAGGGTAGCTATAAAGCAGGGCGAGCCACCAGCTCTAGCAGTTAGTTCCAGCCAGCTGCGCAAGGTAGCATGAAGTTTCGGCCAAGACAATTGCAGCCAAAGCTTGACGTACGTAAAGTCAGCTCGTGAATGCTGCAAAACTTGCCTGTTCTCTCGGCTCCTACGACAGTCGGCCAGCTCACGAGTGCTGGCTGCTTACGACTACGGACGGGTACAACTCAAAAACGAAGCGGTCGATGCCCCCACAGGAAGCCCTCCAGCCAATTTCGTCGACCGGTTTTCACGACGCCATGGTTAACCCAATAAAACCCTGGTTAATCTCACTTCATCTGCCACCCCCTGCTATGCCATTACAGCAGGCCCAAAGAGATTAACCACAACGTCATGAGAATTGATCGACGCCATTGTAAAGAGGGCCTCCTTTCAATGGTATTTGATGCTATGTTCTTGAGTTATATCCGGCTATGGAACATAAGAACCAAGCAGTCTTGCCCGCCCGACCGCTGTTGAGAAAAAAATTTAGATGGCTATTTAATGCATACAAAGCCGTTCATTGATGCAAAACAATCCATGCGATCACTCAGGTTTGCAGTACTTTTGATTTGCTTCCCGTGTGCCTTTCCTGCGCTTGTCCTCGGACTTTGCTATCACAACAGTTGGCTCGAAAACCGGGTCGCAAGAGCGTCTTGTCCAATGGGCAGATAGATTTCTAGAAGCGGGCACTTAACTGCTCGCACAAATCAGTGGTCATTGCATAATGGTTTGGGCGTGCCTAAGCTACGCGTAGGTTAGGGGTCTTAAGGTACGTCATAGTGGGCAGCTATGCATTAATTTAGGCTTTGTTGGTTTCTTTAGCCTGATCTGAAATTTCAGCAAGCACATTTTATTGCGCTTAGCTTCCGTAGAAATGCGGCCGCCGTAGCCAGGAATTAAACCCGCAAACTCGCGCCTATACCAGTCGAACGCCACAGCCCCTGATTCTCTGATGGGCGTGCAGGCACCTCGCAGATACCTCACAGGTATCCCACGCACCTACTCATCGAAACCGCTTTCCGTTCAGCCTATATACACTCTGTACAGAAATGAGTAAAAAGGGAGCAAAGCTGTCCTCTAGCGCACACTCTTTTATAAAATGGAGTGCGCTAGAAGACAGTTTACTCTATTTTTAATCCCATACAGGTGTATTTGTCTTCAGAGTGTAACAGAGGAAGCGCTTTATTGAAGCGACTCAGTTTCGAGCCGCGGCGTCATCAGGGGAAGGCGCAACATATTCGCTATTAAAACCGAACCGTTCATGTAAACTCGGCGGTATACGCTGAGTACTTGAATTGCGTACTTGCGCAACATCGTGAGCACTGATACATTGCGAAAAAGTGCCACTTTCTGGGAAGTCTGAATTGCAGAAAATGTCCATGCAAGCCCGTCACCGAGTTGAAGGTTGAAAAGGACAGCCTGGTTACTTGCAGCTCTCGCTTGCTCGAACGAGGATGAGACGAAAATGAAGTAGATGAGGAAGCGGATGATGAAATTTTATTTCAATCAAAGATGGGGAAAGAGCGGGTGTGCCACTTGCTGAAAGGTTTGGAGAACGTCGAAAATTGAGTTCAAGAAAAGTAAAGTATGTTTTGAAGAACGAGGAAAGAATGAATGAATGAATGAATGAATGAATGAATGAATGAATGAATGAATGAATGAATGAATGAATGAATGAATGAATGAATGAATGAATGAATGAATGAATGAATGAATGAATGAATGAATGAATGAAAAACTTTATTGTCACAAGGGTTCTCTCAGCGTAGGTTCAGCCCACAGTCCAGGGCCCCAGCGGCCTTTGTAGTCTTGCGAGCCCTGTCGATCTGCTTTAGCTGCTCTTCAGGCTTCGAGCTGGACAGCGCAGCCTCCCACTGCTCCGGTGTTGGTGTGTTGTTTATCGGCGCTGCCTGCATTTTCTGACAGGCCCGTGATTCTAATTTTCTCTTTAGAACTTCGCTTCCTCTGGTAAAGCGTTGGGTGTTCACCGCATCTATCCTTCCGCTATGCGGTTAACACCCAACGCTTTTCCACGAGGAAACGAAGTTCTAAAGAGAAAAAAAGAATCAGACTTAGGGCAAAGCAAATTCACAGGTCCATAGAGCAGGCAAGAAAAGCTCAATGCTAGCTCCAATGCCAATGCCTTCCTGACATTTTATTTCACCCCCCTATTTTCGACCGTATCCGTTATTATCTCCTACGTGTTGCAGTTGAGGTACATAAGGAGTACGTGGAAGTTCCCGCGGCCGGCATCCATCTCTTTTTTTTTCCTTTTCATTCTTATTTTGACCATACCACCCACATTATAGTATATGCACCTGCAACAGCAGAAGACCATTATTACAGCAAACAATAGCGCGCTCCGATCCTGATGACTTCAAATTTTGCACAACACGCTCGATGCACATAACTGTTGATGTTCCAGATGGCGCTAAAATAGTTCTAAAGCAAAAATATGGTTGTTCGAAACTTATTTCAAAACAAAGCCATAGTTAGGCAGGCAAGAACCATTTGTAAGAAATGTAAGAAGGGAAAGCGGGCACCTGTAGATTTTGTTTAGTGATAAAACTCAAATTTAGTCGCCCCGGAAAAAGGCAAAAAAGTCCTGGGAGTCTTCTCAGGGCAACGCGCAAGACCACTCCGTTAAAGTCACATACCAACCAGCATTCAAGTAGCTCCTCTGGCGGCCTGCGTGGAAGTCGTAAGCCATTATTTTGTGGCACGCGTTACTGCCACAGAAGCTTGCGCAAGCTTAGCACTTCTGCTCGCATGCGGGACATGCAGGCGGACATTGACCCCACTCTATGGGACCTGTAGAAGAACTTTTTATGGTTTATGGTTTATGGTTTATGGGGTTTAGCGTCTCAAAGCGACTCAGGCTACGAGAGAAGCCGTAGTGAAGGGATCCGGAAATTTCGACCACCTGGGGTTCTCGTGCACTGACATCGCACAGTACACGGGCCTCTAGAATTTCTCCTCCAAAGAAATTCCAGCCGCCGCGGTCGGGATCGAACCCGCGTCTTTTGGGTCAGCAGCCGAGCACCATAACCACTGAGCCACCGCGGCGGCTAGAAGAACTTCTTGCTGGGCGAGTTGGTGCATAGCTTTCTTGGGAAGGCGTTGTGCAGTTTGCGCTCTCTCTGTCTTCTGCTCCTTCCTGTGTATGTTTGTTCGTGTGCGCAACGCCTTCCCAAGAAAGAAATTCCATGGGCCCTTTTCGGCGCGCGTGCTGCGCGCTTGGGCGCCCACGCACCGGCCAGAGGAAGTCTGCGCATGCGCACCGTGTCGGACGCCTCGGAGCGCGTCCACGTCGCTCGGATCCTACAATGTTAAAAAATTCAGGGGGGGGCATTTTGTTGACCTAAAGTGCGGTGAGGCGAAAGCCTTTAGCGCGGTGTTGCTGCTTGTGTCACTGATGTGTGGTTAAGATGTTAATTAAGTACACAATTGTTTGTGAATCTTAAATGGTGGAGACACTGGAGGGCGTTTGAGAGGCATCCGTCTGATTCGATGCCTCTCAGCAAACACCCTCCAGCGTCCTAGACAAGGAGAACTACATATGCGTTGGCAGGAAGTAGCGTAACGGAAGGATGGTGGTTCAAATCCCATCGTGCAAAGATTTTTTTGTTGTTGTTGTCTGACTAGAAAAGCGTGACACCTCTGCTGACAACCTTCTGCTGATGACCTGCTGTCGACATTGATGAGGCATTAAAGGCTTTCACCTTAATATTCTATTTCCGTCACGCCAGCATCGACCAATCAGTGGGCATTCTGCTTCTGTGCCTTCCGGGGCGGGTCTTCCAAGCATTACCTGCAGTGCACGACCGGGCGCGTACTCGGGCCACGCGCTTTGAGTTGTTTACAGCTTTTTTTGCTCGTCGCGGTGCAGCCCTCAGCGCGCAGGCGTGCACTGCGCACGGCGCATAGGACGCAGAAGTGTCTGTGGAATCGGGCCTTTAGCCATTTAGGCAACTAAATGAATGATTGTGAAAAATTACGTACATAAAGTAAGTACGAAATTTCACTGCGTTACCAATGAATATGCCAAGCTCGGCACGCTGGAAGTAGTGGCATGGTTTCTCAAGCACCGTTGCCAATCCTTTTGCTCGGGCCTGACAAGGCGTAGGGTCGTCGGCACGACTGTTTACATGCCAAAAAGGCACGCTTGTATCCAGTTAAGGAAAGGGATCAGACACGTACTGTCGGGAGTCGCGCTGTTGAAATCCTGTTCAAAGGAATGACGTCTAAATTTTGTGCCGCTTTAACGTTTTCAATCAGGTATACCTAAGCCGAAAGTCTTTTTGTGAGCCTGAAGTGCATTGATTCCTTTTTTGTACAGGAGCGCGCTTGAAGGACATCTTTCCTGCGGCGTGGGCTAGGTACACGCTTCCAAACGCTGACGGGACATTTGAGAAGAGCTGAGCTGCACGGGTTGCTACGCGGCTTTGATCTCTGAGATGCAGATGATTTTCTACGCCCTCAAGACTTGAATGCATGCGTCGGGAGTAGGATGTCGTTTCATGGTTTTACTGCCACTGCTTTCTCTCTGGAATGAAGGTTTACCTTTGTGAAGTCATCCGAGCAGAAGTTCTTGATCCCGATCTTCTAGCAGCACTCGGAGGCAACGACAGCCGGCCAAAGGAGAAGACTGTCATGACAGCTAGAAAATTGAATACAGCTAAGATGTCCAATCTGTTTGTGAGATGAGTGCAGCGAATTGCGTTTGGAGAACACAATAAAAGGCAAAAATTGAAGAAGTCATCTTTTTAGAAAAGGGGAAATAGATAGCATGTCATAGCTGGAAACTCACTTCGCCACTCGTAACCAGAGCTATAGCACAAGTTACTTGGCGTCCCTCATGGCCTGAGTCGCTTTGGAACGTTAAACCCTATAAACCATAAACCAAAAGTTACTTTATATAGAAAAAAAAAACATTTTCGAGATTTATATTCTCAGATTACGGCGAATCGCATGCTGACAGGAATACTGCTGCAAGGCTTCTCCGTATTCTGCTGAAAAAAAAAAAAACAGCCACTTGTAATAAAATATTAGTCTGTACAGATAACATGATAAGCAAAAAGGAGCTGCAGTTTAATTTCGTTTCCACGGCTGCAACCAAATCGCATTCCTATAAGGCAGATTTAAACAACGCTTTGATGTATTCTGGTGACCATCAAGTAACCCTCAACCTACCACGACACTTATTGATCGCGTTTAGTATCTTTTCGGCGAGCACAAGAACGTTAGTAGTTGCCCACGGGTCCACTTCGGGGCGTCCTTTCTTACTGTTCTTTACTATAAAAGCAGCAACCTATTGTCGACGTCGTCGCGATGCTTTACGTTTGGAATGAAGCAAACATTTCCGTCGTAATACCTCTCTAGCTGCTTCGCCCATGCTTGGCAAAGTCTATATTGCCGACGGCACAGCGAGCTGGGTAATGGGAAACGAATAGCATAACGTCAATAAAAAGGAAGAGAGCAGAATTGGTTAGGGAATAGACCCGAGTTAAGAATATATTGGCTGAAATCAAGAAAATGAAACGGACATAAGAAGGGTATGTAAGGTGGAGGACAGATGGACTGCGATGTCTTCATGCAATGGAGTTTACCCAAGGGAAGGTAAACATAGACAGGAGGTGGCAGAAAACAAGGACGTTAGATAAGATTAGAAAGTTTGCGAGTATAGGGTGGTCGAACCTGGCGAAGGGCAGGGTTCATTAGACGTGTGTGGGAGAGGCCTTTGTCCTTCGGCAATCGTAAGATAGATGATGATGATGATGACAAAGGTGGAATATGTAAGAATAAATTAAAAAAAAACAGCACGGTGCTTGGCGACACGAGAAGAGTCATTCCCTTTGTTATCTGCGTCAGATCACCCTGCATCGCGGTGCAATGTGGCGCCCTGTTTTTCCGCACTGAAGCCTGTCACCGTCACAACCAAGACACGTGCTTGAGCACCGCTTCCATTGCCATGCATGGCTGTGAACTAATCTGCCGCGGTGGCTTGGTGGTTATAGTGCTCGGCTGCTGATCCGAAGGACGCGGGTTCGATCCCTGACACGGTAGTTGCGTTTCGATGGAGTTGAAATGCTAGAGGCCCATGTACTGTGCGATGTCAGTGCACGTTGAAGAACCCCAGGTGGTGAAAATTTCAGGAGTCCTCCACTACGGCGTCCCTCATAGCCTGAGTCGCTTTGGGACGTTAAACCGCATGAACTAAAGCTAAACTATATTGTCACGTTGTAGTGACGGCAGTGCAGCGGTCAGGAAGACACCAACCAGTCTTAGAAACGAAGCTCTTTATTTGGGCTGACTTGCGCCCAAAAAAGAACTGAGTCACTCGGCGGCGGCGTAAGCAAAAAACGTGCTCGTCAGTCGTCGAACTACGAAAATGTCCGCTGCTCGCGGCATCGTTCAATTTAAAGCCGGCAAGGAAACTTCGAGATAACAGGTCGAGATCATCTAGAGTAATCTAGAAACACGTAGATGCAGCTGTTCATGGCTGTGAACAATCGAGATAAGTCCGGTCGCTTCTCGCGTCACGAACAAAAATGATAACACCCCTTTTCTGCGGCCTTGCGCGAACGAACGGACGCTACAATGATACGTGGCAATATTGACGGGCCTGATTGAAGAATCAGTGTTCAATGTGTTTAGCGCACATGCGCACCTGGTAGCCAGAAAACTGTACTTTGCGTTGTTTTTTTTTACAAACACACCTTTAGCTGATAGCCAGCGTTGGTGCTGTCTACTTGCCCCGTCCTTTGTGGCTGCACTGTCTCTTGGGAAGAATATACTACAACGGTGAGTAAAAAATTCTCTGGCTCTCCCGTAACCGAGAGTAGAGTAAGCATGAAATGTTTACGGGCCTAATGTCATCTCGGTGGACACCCGAACCGCACCGTACAGGAAGGGAGGAACGCCACCACCCGTTCAGCGCGATGCCCTGCCATTTGAACGCAAGGTTTTTTGAGGAAATGCAATGGCGCAGTAATTCTCTGCCATCTCGGTGGACACCCGAACCGCACCGTAATGGAAGGGAGGAACGCCACCACCCGTTCGGCGCGATGCCTTGCCCTTTGAACGCAGCGCTTCTCCCCCGGGCCCCTATGCGCCTGCGAGGCTTTGCTTCGATGCGCGAAGCCCCTAAGTGATCAAGTATGACAACGAAGTGTATCGTGGCATTTATGTGCTTTTTTGCACGCGTTATTAGAAATCGGAAATTATAATTCCGTGCATTATCAAACGCACAGCGACTGATATCTTGATAAACATTGAGAAGCACTGGCAGCAGTTTTTTTTTGTGACTCCTTTGGAGACCAACCGGCGCTTGCATGCTGGTCGCGTAGGAGGGCTTACAGAGTCTCGTTAAATCTCGTTAAGTCTCGTACGGTGCCCGGATGTTCTCGTTTCAGAGCCCGGATGACTGGAATTCAGTGCCCGTATGAGTGGATTTCAATGCCCGGATGAGTGGATTTTAATGCCCGGATGAGTGGATTTCAATGCCCGGATGAGTGGATTTTAATGCCCGGATGAGTGGATTTCAGTGCCCGGATGAGTGGATTTCAGTGCCCGGATGATGGCTCTCGGTCTCGGCGTGACGTCACCATACTGCCGACAACGGGGGCTAAAAGCATTTCATGCTTAAAAGGATAGCACAAGTGGCAGACGCACGGAAGGGCAGAATCGTACCGCGCGGCGTTGCGGTCTGCGAACAAGCTGACAGCGACAGCGCCAGGCTGTTTCCACCTTTGAAACTAGGGGAGGTCGGCAGGAAGCGACCGAGCGTCGGAGTGCCATTCTGATGACTGAAGCGCTGGTCAGCCTTAACTCTGCACCACGGTGAAAAATATGCAGGTAGGGTCACAGTAGGCGGCTCTCTTGGTAGCTGGTCCCCTATTTTCCTCTAGGCGCAACGAGCCCATTTTCGGCCATAGCGGCCCATTTTCGCGCGTTATTGGAACCTGTTGCATTGGCACCTTCAGAAAAAAAAAGGGGGGCGTCTTGATGACAAAGCAGTAACTGTCACCTGGCGCTCTGTCGTCTTTTATTGACTAGGCCATTGGCTCTTGCGCACATTGCCTCCTATTTCAGCCGTCATTGCGAACCCGGTCTTGTGCCCGAGTTTCAAAAATAAAGTAAACGCTTATCGGTCACGGTGGACGACTGGCCAATCTACAAGCGCCGCTGGATAGCGTTCATCCCTATGACAACGAGGTAGTTCCTGTAGGTTTCTCTTTCTGCAGCTGAAGTTGTACCGCTCGCTGACATAGATGCAGCGATCACAAGGCCATATTAGAGATGTGTCAGTGGCACTTTATCTGGCGCTGGTGTCCAGAATGTTTAGCGCCTTATGTCCTCACCAACATAACAACATATCTGACACTGCGCACTGCACAAAGCTTTTTCTTTTAGCGATGTTGTGGTGACCATCGATACGTCAGTTTATATTAGTGTTATATTACTCTTTTATAGTAAGCAAGCCTTTTATCAAAAAGAGAGGAAAAGAATTCTACGCAGCTGATGACCGTTTGCTTAATTCCCCTTTGACTGAAGGATGAGAACGGTCTCTCACCCTTGTTACCGGCGGGTTCTTGAACCGCAGTGCCACCATTCTGTTGTCGCTCTCAGCGTTCACATGCGCTAATCTTTTTCACTCGCCGCTGTACCAACCAGCTCAACTTTCCGTTCTTCTATAGGTATGGTATTCTATAGTCGGACACCACTCAAGAATGCAGCGGCGAATGCCCATCAAAGAAGACCCTCCGCACACGGCGTCGACCGGTTGTTATGAGATCGCGGTTAATTGTTCACCGTGAAAACGCCGGTGGCTGTTTAGTGCCTTCATGAAATACGATTAAATGCCACGCCATGACAATCGGTCGACGATGTTGGTTGGAGGGCCCCCTTTGAGGAATACCTGCCGCTGCGTTCTTGAGTTGCAGGGGAGCCTGTTTATAGGGCAGCCCTACAACGCGTCCAGATGTCAGCTCCGTTCCGTCCCGTCCACGCGGGACGGAACGGAGAGCGAACGACCCTCGTAGCTAGCTCCACTGTCTACTAGCGGCTCTGGCGACTGTCCCCGTTACTACGGGGGTCGCAGACGGGAATATCACCTCGCAATAGGATATCACATTCTCGATACAACTGAGGCGTTTCTTGACCCACTCAAATCCTCCCGCTTTCCTCGCCTCTTCCTGCACTGCGTGAGACGACAGCACCGTTCTGTGCGGTTCCCCCTGCCAACCACGCCTTACCCATCCAGCAATGCTTACCTGAAGCTCTCGATGAAGGCCAAGCCAGTGGACTCCAGGAGAAGTTGAAGGCTACCCTTCACGGGAGTCTTTTACAATTTGATTCCAAATAAAGATTTTCCCGCCACCTCGCCAGTCTCCTTTCGGCCGTGTCGCGTGGCACATATTCCTTGAGATTCAATCACCTCGATGGTCATCGAACCCTTCGACATGCACTTTCTCAGAAATTTCGGTATTCCCTGCTGCGACCCAAATATACATTTCACGAATGCTCGCCGCCTTAGTCAGTCACCTTTCACTAGCTAGGAGTTCGTAGTATCCGCCACATTTTTCTACCTACCTACAGTTCGACATCATGGGACTTCTAGAACCTCCGTCCTGAATCCGGGATCCTGAAGCTTTCTGGCACTCCTTTGCAAATTCCCAAGTGTGCTGACGCAAAAATTGAAAGCTTCTCCCATCTTACGGATGCGAGTGACTTTTCACGCTTTAGAAAACAGCGCTTTAGCATTCATTATTCTCCTTCCCATCCCCTCATCCCTTCTCCCATTACACGGTCGGTAACCGGTTCTCTCTCCTGGTTAACCTCTCAACATTTCCTTCTTTCTCTCTTACAGGGGAATGCTTGAACTAATTGGCACAAAGATTGGTCCCTTGTGGTACCAGGAAGAAGAGTGCTTGTAATTTATAAACCTACACTACTCGCTCAGCGAACAACGTCAATATTGTTACGGGGAAATACTATTTACATTTATTTACAAGCCGTAGGTGAATAATTCCTAGCCGGGAGCACCAGCGCGAACAGGAAGCACCATCAACCTCTTCTTCTTCGTTCGTCCCTTTCACGCGGGAGTCCACTTCGTCTTCCACTTCCACTGCGTCGTAACATGACCCCCGGCGGCACAAGCGCCGTCCCGGTGCTAGGCCGATGAGAGAGGAGCTGCGTGATAGGGCTTGAGGCGCGTAACGTGAACAATATCGGTGGATGGTCGACATGATGAGGACGCAAGTGTATGAGGTGCAACTTCATACGTGACGTCGGTGACCTGACGCACAACGCGATAAGGACCATGGTAGGGGGACAAAAGTTTCTCAGAAAGACCGACGCGGCGGGAAGGGGACCACAGAAGAACGAGCGACCCCGGCTCGTAAGTGACATGGCGATGGTGATGATCATACAGAGACTTCTGTGCTTGCTGGGACGCTTGTAGCCGAGTACGGGCGATTTGGCGAGCGTCTGCAGCTTGAGCAATGGCGTCACGGGCATAGGCGGTGACTGGACGGTCAGCAGATGGGACGAGTGTATCCAAAGGCAGGACGGCGTGTCTCCCGTACAAGAGATAAAAAGGAGAGTAACCAGTTGTGTCATGCCGCGAGGTGTTGTAAGCGAACGTGACGTAGGGCAAGGCGAGATCCCAGTCTTTGTGGTCGGGGGAGACGTACATAGACATGTCTGTCAATGTTCGGTTCAAACGCTCGGTTAGCCCGTTGGTCTGCGGGTGGTATGCTGTGGCAATCTTATGCTTGGTAGAACATGAACGCAGGATGTCGTCAACAACTCTGGACAGGAAATAGCGTCCGCGGTCTGTGAGTAACTGACGAGGGGCACCATGTTGCAGAATGAGATTGTGCAAAAGAAAGTCTGCCACATCGGTCGCGCAGCTCGTAGGCAATGCACGGGTGATCGCATACCGAGTCGCATAGTCTGTGGCTACCGCGATCCACCTATTTCCGGAGTCCGAGGTCGGGAATGGCCCAAGGAGGTCGAGCCCTACACGGTGGAACGGTTCCACAGGCACGTCTATAGGATGCAGAAGACCAGGAGGTGGTACCGAAGGCTTCTTCCTGCGCTGACGGAGGTCGCAAGTGGTGACGTAATGCCGGACTGTACGGTATAATCCAGGCCAAAAGAAACGGCGCCGTATCCGGTCGTAAGTTCGTGCCACACCAAGGTGGCCAGCGGCAGGCAGGTCATGGAGTTCTGCAATTATAGAAGACCGCAGCTGCTGGGGAATGACTAGAAGGAGGGAGGGCCCGTCAGGACGGAAGTTGCGGCGATAGAGGATGTCATTTTCGGTAACGAAGAGCTGCAGGGACCGCTTCGAGCTTCCAGAGCTGAGGCCCTCGATGATGGTTTGCAAATATGGGTCTTTGCGCTGCTCCTCGGCGATGTTGTGTAGATCAGAAATGCCAAACAGGGAAGGGATATCGTCAGTGTCACTGATAGCAGGTGGCTCGACAGGGTACCGAGACAGGCAATCAGCGTCTTGGTGGAGACGTCCAGACTTGTACACGACAGTGTACGAATACTCCTGAAGGCGTAGCGCCCAGCGGCCAAGACGCCCGGAAGGGTCTTTCAGCGAGGACAGCCAGCAAAGGGCATGGTGATCCGTGACAACAGAAAAAGCACGCCCGAACAAGTATGGCCGGAATTTAGCTACAGCCCAAACCAGGGCGAGGCACTCACGTTCGGTGATGGAGTAATTTCGCTCAGCAGGTGACAGCAGGCGGCTAGCATACGCAACCACGCGATGTGGGCCCCGGGAGCGTTGAGCCAGCACGGCTCCGATCCCGTAGCCACAGGCGTCCGTGCGGAGTTCAGTTGGGGCCGCGGGATCGAAATGTGCCAGAATCGGGGATGATGTCAGCAGGCGGACAAGCGTGGAAAACGCACGTTGTTGATCAGTGCCCCAGGTAAAGTCTGTGTCGGTCTTCAGGAGGTCAGTGAGGGGACGAGCAATAAGAGCAAAATCTTGAATAAAACGGCGGAAGTAGGAACACAGCCCAAGAAAACTGCGCACGTCTTTCTGGGAATGTGGACGAGGGAAGTGTTGCACCGCTGCAATTTTAGCTGGATCAGGACGTACACCGGAAGCGTCGACGAGATGTCCAAGAATGGTGAGTTGGCGGTGGCCGAATCGGCATTTGGACGAGTTGAGCTGTAGCCCAGCCGTACGAAATACAGTCAGGATACTCCTGAGACGCTCAAGGTGCGAGGCAAATGTGGGCGAGAAGACAACAACATCGTCAAGGTAGCACATACACGTTGTCCACTTAAATCCGCGAAGTAGTGAGTCCATCATCCGTTCGAAAGTAGCCGGGGCATTACAAAGTCCGAACGGCATGACTTTGAACTGGTATAAACCATCAGGCGTGATAAAAGCTGTTTTTTCGCGGTCCTGCTCGTCAACGGTGATTTGCCAATAACCGGAACGAAGATCAATGGAAGAAAAGTATTGAGATCCGTGGAGGCAGTCGAGAGCGTCATCGATCCTAGGGAGCGGGTATACGTCTCTTCTTGTGATGCGGTTCAGGTGGCGATAGTCGACGCAGAAACGCCAACTGCCGTCTTTCTTTTTAACAAGGACGACTGGAGAGGCCCAAGGACTGGACGACGGTTCGATGATGTCCTTAGTGAGCATCTTTTCGACTTCCTGTTGTATCACTTGGCGTTCGGAACTGGACACCCTATAAGGCCGGCGATGCAGAGGAGCGGCGTCACCGGTGTTGATACGATGCTTCATAATAGTCGTACGAGCCAAAGGGCGGTCATTGAAATCAAATATGTCCTGAAAAGATGCCAGAAGATGGGTAAGCGCCTCTGCTTGGTCAGAAGAGAGATCGGAAGCGATCATATTGGCGAAGTGGTCAGGTCTCGAAAGAGCTGTGACATGATCGTCCGGAGAGGACGATACACAGTTTGTGACTGCGGAGATCACGTAGTCGTCGGTAGGGGACAGCGTGGCGAGGCACATGCCTTGAGGAAGCGTCTGGACGTGCGTGCTGAAGTTGAGAACAGGTAGACATGCGCTGTTTGCCGAGACTGTAACAACTGTATGGGCAAGGGCAACATTCTTCGTGACGGGCAAATCAAGGACAGGAGTGATGATATACTGGCCGGTAGGAAGAGGTGGAACAGATTTAAACAATACGTAAGTAGCGGCTTCAGGTGGCAACCGGATGAACTCGGCAGTACAGAGACGGTGCACAACTGGGGCAGGTGGGTCAGAGAGGAAAGGTAGGTCCAACTCAACCACACTTGTAGCACAGTCAATAAGGGCTGCGTGCTCACCAAGGAAATCAAGGCCGAGTATGATGTCATGAGGGCACTGATTCATAACGGTAAAGAGCACGGTGGTTTGTCGGTCAGAAATCGTCACACGAGCAGCACACAGGCCGAGGACTGGGGACGTTGTACCATCGGCAACTCGAACAACGGCTGTAGGAGCAGGAGTCAGTACTTTGCGAAGGCGGCGTCGTAGGTCGGAACTCATCACAGAAATGTGGGCGCCCGTGTCAACCAGAGCAGAGACGGCAACGCCATCGACTTGTATGGTCAGTAAATTGCGCGGGGCACGAAGAACTAAACGAGGATTTTGGGCCCGGGTCGTCACTGCAGCATCACCTCTAGACGCTGCAGAAACTAGTTTTCCGCCTGTGATCGTCCGTAGGGGCCAGGAGAGGAAGCGCGCGGTCGTTGCGGCGAACGGGACTGGCGGCGCTGTGGGGACGGTGAGCGGCTGAAGCGGGGCGTTGAGACGTCGGTGGTGGGGCTTGAAGGGTTCAAGGGTCGCGAGAAAGAGCTTGAGTCTGGAGCGTCGGGGCGATAATGTGGGGCCGAGTAACGGGTCCGCTGGGAGGAATACCATCGACTACGGCAATGACGGGCGATGTGGCCGACACGGGAACAGTTGAAACAGATGGGCCTGTCGTCAGGTGTACGCCACTCGGAGGGGTTGCGCGGTCGAGGAGCGGTGTAAACAGGCCGGACAGGGTAGAGAGGAGGGACTTCAGGTACTTGGGAGGGATGAAGAGCGGCGACAGAGCTTAAGCCTAAGTTAGCAATTTCCTGTCGCACGACGGCTTGAATAAGTGGAAGGGACAGGGGCTGGTTGGCTACGGGTGTTGCTAAGGAAGCCGGAGCAATGGCTTCAAGCTCACGGCGTACAATACGGGTCACGTTCTCAGGTGAGGTCGGCTGGTTCCGAGAACAAAGATCTTGGCACGACGAAGACGCAGCCGTGTTGGGCAGGCGTGCGATATGCTGGGTTATCCGTCGGCTTTTGGCGTCCTCGAAGCGGCGGCATTCCTTTATGATGTCTGCAATCTTGTCAAAGTTTTTGTAAACGAGCAGATTGAATGCGTCGTCTGCGATGCCCTTGAGCACATGGCCCACTTTGTCAGCCTCGCTCATCTCTGTATCCACGGTGTAGCAAAGAGCCAACACATCCTGAATATAAGAGACGTAGGACTCCGTGGATGACTGGGCGCGACTTGCGAGATCTCGTTTTGCGGCAAGCTGCCGGCCGAGTGGTTTGCCAAAAAGGTCGATAAGTTTCTGCTTACAGTCATCCCAACTGGTCAATGTCTCTTCGTTGGTATCGTACCACTTGAGCGCCGTGCCCTTAAGGTAAAAAACGATGTTCGCAAGCATGAAAGTTTGGTCCCACCGGTTGTTAGCGCTGCACCGTTCATACTTGCGAAGCCAAGTCTCGACGTCAGCGTCGTCGTCCCCAGAGAAGGGTCCAGGATCACGAGGGTGAGTGAGGACGACGGAGGACACCGATGCTGCCGTATCTGGAGGAGTTGTTTCCGTCATTGTCGGCCGTGGAAGGTAGCGGCGGCGTGAAAGGTAGGTCGGGGGTGGAAGGTAGCGTCCGCTGCGTAGTTCCGTCTTGTCGCACCTCCACCAAAGATGTTACGGGGAAATACTATTTACATTTATTTACAAGCCGTAGGTGAATAATTCCTAGCCGGGAGCACCAGCGCGAACAGGAAGCACCATCAACCTCTTCTTCTTCGTTCGTCCCTTTCACGCGGGAGTCCACTTCGTCTTCCACTTCCACTGCGTCGTAACAATATTTACTCCCTCCCTCCCTGCTTCCTAGAAGAGACGATCGCGTTGGGGCATGCCTTTCACTTCTATATCAGTCACAAGTGCGCGATCACCTCATTGCATGTTGCCTATCATTGCCTGCACCTCTGCCTTCGCGACTGGCGCAAGAAATGTCCCGGGGTAAATACAGGTCGTTATGGTATCTTCGCATCGGCACCCAACACATTCTCTACGCTAACAAAAGTTTTAGGTTCGCAACACTCGCGGATGGAGCAGCATGACAAAGCGGCATTCGAAGTAGTCGCGGTGAAAAGCAGGAATTCTTCGTTTCCCAGTGCCTTTGACCACTCGGCCAACGCTGCAGCATACTGCAGCCTCTCGCGCTGTGCGTTGAATATTGTCGTCATCATTATCTTTGATCCATTCGTACTGCGCGGAACCTGTATGCGAAGGCTGTTGAAGAACGGGCGAGCGACTTCGCTAGAAGAAAGCAAGGCACCTCCATCATGTATCACTGGAATCTGCTCAGGTTTAAGGGCTCAAGATAGCGTCTTGGACCTGGTAGGACGCATCGAACATCAGAGGGCTTTTGGCCTTTCAACACAGCCATTTTCCTTGGCGTAGCAAAAGCCGAAGACACCGTCCTTCAAAGCTGAATACTGAATAGTTTGCAAACCATAGGGGTACAGGCCATCTTCTTCGATTCATGAACTCGTTCATCTGCGATGGTTCGATTTGAGTGAGCTGGACAGCAGGACCTACCTCACAAGTAATTGATGTCCAACATAATGCACTTTCAATAGAGCTTCTCTCTCTCTCTCTCTCTCTCTCCAGGCTTCCACATGTATCTCCCCTCTCTCCACATATCGTGCTTGCTCAACACCATATATAAAAGCATAGGGAGCGCACGTGGACTCCATCAGCGCGAGGTATCGTCTGCGCTGTCGTTTGCTACGGTGCGTGCATTCTTTGAGAACTGCTTTATGCGTATATAGCTGTGTATGCGGTATAGTTTGAGCAAACGTATTTGATAGCAAATGTAGTGCACGCCGCAGCATGTCGACCACGCAAGAAGCTCTTGTGATGCGGAGAAAAACCCTCCTGAATGAGCGTCAAAATGAAGTGGGGGAGATGTCCGGCATCATAATACACATTTATTGTGAGATATTAAAAACATAAAAATATGTGTACAAACAACTTCGCAACTGTGCTACATACTTTTTCCTGTGCATCTTATAAATTCTCGCAAGCGGTTAACGAACGGCCGTCTCCATGTATGTGCACGTTGAAATCAAAAAATGTTTTCGGAAAGTTTTGTTCAGTTTTATGGGGCCACGCTCCCGTGCGGCATGTCCACTCAAGGTAACTGCAGTACTCACATATAGGTGCGTTTAAAAAATGCATCTGCTATTAAATTACGTTCTACACGCCTATCCTGTTCCGGTATGCGCTCGGCTTTTATTAACGAAGGAACGGTCTCATACGTGCACTGTTAAATCAGAAAACTGCTTTGAAAATTTTTGTTTACACATAACCCTAAAGGCCATAACCTCGGATTTTCCAGCCACCCGGTGACCACTGTGCCACCGCATCTTGCTTACGTCACAGAACAGTGTAGGCCTATAACACGAAGGGGACCCGAGCACGATGTTCTCTCTCAGGCACCTAGAGTCCCTACTGTGAGATTACAGCCACGATAAGGGAGCGTTAAAGGTACCCAGGTGTTCAAAATTATTCCGGGGCCCTCTAATATGGCACCTTTTCCTCTCACTCCCACCTTCCTCTCTTCCCTCACGGCGCGGTTGAGGTGTCCATCAAGAAGACAGTTACTGCATCTATCATTTCCAGATAACGAGTCTTTTTTTGGTTAGCGATGGTAACGTCCAATGGTTGGGATTTAGCCATCAAAACACTTCAAGCCGGTCTTCGCAATATTCTGAAAACGCTTACAGATGCGTTAAATGCCTTGTAAAGGCTATCCTCAACGTGACTCAAGTGATTCTAACCGGCACCGAGGGAAGTTACAGTGATCACGTCGTGTGCCGCTAGCCGCTAGCCGCTGTCTGCCCATCGGCCCCTGTTTCGAATGATGCCTCTCTTAGCCGATCCACTTCTACAAATATTTTCTCTCTCACTGCAGCGGCTGTGTTCACACTAACTTCTTCTTCAAAAGAAAAGTTTTCTTTCAATTTTGGCGCTGTGCGGACATCCGCTCTGTTTTCCAGTAGAACTCCTCGGAACCTTCAGCAAGTGTTGATGCGTTTCAAGGAATAAAATCAGTTGCAAAATCAGTTTGCTATGGCAACATCAGGAACACAACGAAACGCAGCAGCGACTCTCACTTTTTTGTCTCTATTCAAAAATGATAATGAGAGCACGCTGGTCCCAGCTTTGTTCGTGGATCTTGTGTTTGAATAGGGAAGTTACCTTGCACATAGCAAAAGCTATGCCGCCTTTCCTCATTCGAAGCATATGTCAACAACGCAGAATAAAGAGCGCAGTGGGAAGCTGGTTCTGCAAACCAAACACTACATTTCCGACTTGGCATACTTTGGCAAAGGAAAAACTTTCTTGGGCGTGCACACAAAAGGAGTTGTATCTTCAGGCAAGATGATACCGATAGAAAAAAAAACGTTGCACGTAATATATATCCCAAAGGATGGAACTCCTCGGCGAGTCTAAACAAGGGCCGAGGTGAAAATAAAATCTGCTTTGTCTGGGGGGTTCAGATCTGACGACGGACGAACCACACTATTTATGTATACGATACGCGTGCGCTTCCTTTGATGCCGTATGAGGTCGCATTTTGAGGCCCTCCATTTGCTGCCAATCTGCATCTGAATGGCCGGACTCACTGCTTACCAGGCGATATACGGCAGCACTGAAATCGAGGCAAGGGCGCGCTGCGTCGAAGCGTGTCCTTGTTTTACGCCTTCTTCCGCCAGTCCGGCCTATCGATTGCGTTCAAGGCCGCCGCACATCACGCTCGCAAACCTTTGATAACAATCACTCTGTCGAAACTTCGCCATCAGGAAATAGGAACCGACAGTTGAGATGGCAGGCCTACCCAGTCGAAACACACAACAGAAAAAATTCTGTCGTCCCAAGAGAATTTCTGTAATGATTTTGACCAAAAGCTTGTAGTGACAACAGACATTTCTGTAGTAACAACAGAATTCTGTGTAATATACTACCGAAAAGTACTACAGAAAAGTACTGCAGAAAAATTAGAGCGCAACAGAAAAATACTAAAAAACAACAGCAAATTTTGGCGTTACGACAAAGCTACAAAACATTCTGTCGTATTTCTGACATGGTTCTGTCGTTTTCTTGCACTTTGGGCAAGATGGTAATAGCGGCGTTGTTGGCAATAATTTCTAGTATGGGATGAACAGGCACGTCCCAGTAAAATTGAAGTCAATGCGTGTGCGTAACTGAGCTTACAACTTCCCTAACTTTCTCCTCATACTAAAAAGACCAGCGGTGGTCCGACGTAGCGATTAGACCCAGACGCCCATGGAGTGTTCTTGGTATTATCGACATGCTTTGATGTAATGCAGTGGCTCATTGCTGCCGTTTAAAACTCTCATTATCTGTGTTATAAAAATTTGTGACACCCTACGTGGTAAAAGTGATGCTCTGGCACAAAAGCGGTGCGAGCTCCTTCGAAGACCCGTTCTTTTAATAGGGTTCATAACGCATTCTAGGACGGGTCATAGGCGCTGCCAGACGCACCCTTTGAAGCTTTCTCGGCCAAGTGGTTAGTGCAGCGTTCGCCTTATTTTCCTCTCCAGCTTTAGAGACGTGTTAGGCCCCTCTCGCAATCGTGTGCTGACAAATTAAGCTGTCATTACCAACCGGCCGAGCTCTTCCTTGCAACCGAGCCAGACCCAGGTCGCTTCCCAGATTCTGAAGACACATGCTTGCTCTCTTCGTTATGTGCTGAAGTAAATTTTGTCGCTTGATTAAACATCGCAAAACGTGGAGGCCAACGAAAAGGGTTCAGCTTAAGTTAAGGACAACGCAGTGAGCTATGGAAGGAAACATGATAGGTGTAACGTTAAGAGATCGGAACCGGGCAGAGTGGGTGAGGGAACAAAAGCAGGTTAATGACATCTTATTCGAAAGAGGAAGAAATGGGCTTGGGCAGGACATTGCACTCTTTCCAAGCGGGATTCCGTGGTGCAAAAGTTGCAAAAAATGTGGGTGGTCCTTTACGGTGAAGTGATAGCACTCGACACCCCGCACTTCCGTTTTTATACTCGCACAGTCAGATGTTGTCACGAAGGCAAAAAATGCACAGGAACACCTAATTACATTGACTTTTAATTCGATAGCATTAGAAGCTGTTGAGGGCCGCCGCGGTGGCTCAGCGGTTATGGTGCTCGGCTGCTGACCCAAGACGCTTGTTCGATTCCGGCCGCGGGGATTGAATTTCGATGGAGGCTAAATACCAGAGGCCCGTGTGCTGTGCGATGTCAGTGCACGTTAAAGAACCCCAGGTGGTCGAAATTTCCGGAGCCCTTCACTACGGCCTCCCTCATAGCCTGAGTTGCTTTGGGACGTTAAACCCCAATAAACCAATGAACCAAACCAAGCTGTTAATATATTTAGGGATGTGACGTCACTTCCGGTCTAGTGATGTCCCTGCCCTCCAGCCAATGGGAATTATCAGGTGTGGTGACGTCACCTTCCTTCAGCCAATTACCCGGTCTGGTCAGGTCTCTTACGACCAGCTAACGAGAATGACCAGGTCTGGTGACGTCATTTCCCCCAGCCAACGGGAATTATTCGCTCTGGTGACGTCGTTTTCCTGCGGCCAGCGGTATAATTTTATGACCGATGGCACAATTTTTTTTTCCCCGATGACACTTTTATTGCCATCGCAACAACACTCCAGGCTTACTCGTGGGGAGCCGGGTAAAATTATCCTTCATGGTGCCGTGAATGACGCAGGCGTGATCGGTGCCCTGGTGGCCACCGCGGTGGACCTGCTGGTGTTCTCGGCGAGCCCGCCCACCCTGCAGGTGTAGATTGAGATCCTCATGACGGTGCCCATCCTCTGGCTTCCTACATACATCGTCACCCGCGGACTGGTAAGCTCCATGTTCTCGATGCGCTGTTAGAGCCCCGCGGGAGTAGGTCAAGAGCAAATTCAAGCCCTCCTTAGAGCAGTGAGATCTTGATACTCGTTGGTGAACACCGGGCAGGGCCGGATTAAGAAAAGTGGGGGCCCTGGGCTAATGCGCATCTAGGCCCCCTCTCCCTTTTCCTCCACTGATCCCCGTGCCCCCTGCTTCACTACTCGAGCCGCCGCGGTGGCTCAGTGGTTATGGCGCTCGGCTGCTGCCCCGAAAGACGCCGGTTCGATCCCGGCCGCGGCGGTTGAATTTCTTTGTGGGAGAAATTCTAGAGACTCGTGTACTGTGCGATGTCAGTGCACGTTAAAGAACCCCGGTGGTCGAAATTTCCGGAGCCCTTCACTACGGCGTCTCTCATAGCCTGAGTCGCTTTGGGACGTTAAATCCCCATAAACCAAACCACTACTGGAATGTATCCCATGTTTCATTGTAATTCCACCTAATTAAAATGAACGAAGTGCGATCAATGGGATTCGTGTAACAGTAACGCAGTAGCATTAGTTTTGCGCACAAAACACTACGGGACTCTTGGAACGCGCGACACGTGTCCGTCGGTGCCCGAGCGCCGAACGCCACGGAAGAGCCGCGTGAGCCGACCGACATCATGCGAGGCTGCATTGCAGCTAAATTGCAGCGCGCTGCGTGCGCCGCCTACTCTCCTTTTTCACTGACACCGTGCACAAGCCGACAGACAGGTTTTTGTTCGCAGCACTGTTTTAATGCTAACGCATTAAAGAAAAGCAGGCTGAGCTAGCTTCCTACAGTCGAGCTGGGTGCTTCGGCAGCGACTACGAAATAGAAACACTCGTTAATTAGTGCCCCGAGAGGGTAATATTAAAAGTTGTTAAAATTAATTTGACTACACGATGAACGTTTACTACTGCCCTCACGAGGCGCATTTGAATAGCAGAATTAAAGTCCTGGATGAGTGGTGAGCGTGCTCGGCGCTGAGCCGAGTATCCGGGTTCAAATCCAGCCGCACGGCGGCCGCGTTTTGATGGAGGCGAAATGCAAAAATGCGCCCATATGCTGTGCGATTTCAGAGCACGTTAAAGATCCCCAGGTGGTCGAAATTATTCCCGAGAGTTCCAAAACGGCACCTCTTTTTTTTTTTTTTTGCTGCCGCGGTGAATCAGTGGTCATGGCGCTCGGCTGCTGACCCGAAAGATGCGGATTCGATCCCGGCCACGGCGGTCCAATTTCGATGGAGGCGAAATTCTAGAGGCCCATGTACTGTGCGATGTCAGTGCACGTTAAAGAACCCCAGGTGGTCGAAATTTATTGGCAGTCTGCTATCATTTTCTTGTACTAATGAATTATTTTTTGGGGCAAAACGTAATGCTCTTGCTTCACTGTCGGGCGACGTCCTTTGCAAATTTGTAGCTTGACACAGTAGAAAGAAAGACTGTGCATCCATCAAGGCGTTACAAATGCAAACTGTGGGCTTTGCACCAGATCTCCTTATTTGTTATTCAAAGAAAAGTCGTGGGAAAGTACATAGTACTTGCCAATTAATGCTCCAAAGCTAGACAGAGGACATTGAAGGATGCCCTGCTGCGGGGTCCAGGTTACTTTTGACCACCGGCAGTTCTGTAATGTGTACTGGCATTCATGCATTTTAACAAAATATTGTTAAAATGCATAAATGCTGCTTTCAGTGTAGTCGGCATTAAGAGAAAAAATTCCGGTAGCCCTCCTGTCACTAAGTCACGTGACCTTGTGACGTTATCACAACCTGGATCTCAGAAACCCCACCAGTGGCTGTGTTTGAAACAGCCGCTGTTCCAAACATAGCCACCTTCTGTGGCAGTGCCACATCACTTAACCGCTCCTCCACTGTGCCAGGATCGGTAGGAGGACTTCCTCCGTTCAATAAATGTAAAGTAGGGAATGGCCAATATTGCACACTTGGGCATGTAGGTAGAACCTAGGCGACAGAGAAGGACTACTTGTGCGAGAGGTATCAGTAATGCTATTGCATTGTATCCTTAAGTGTGGGTTAAGCGTTACGTGATGGCGAAGTAATTCTTAAGTTTAGGTTAAGCGTTACATGATGGCGTAGGAATTCTTAAGTGTAGGTTAAGCTTTACATGATGGCGAAGGAACGAATAGTTTCCATGGCTGTGAAGTGATATGCCAAGAAAACCCTAGGCCACTGAAGGGACCATTTACGCTATCACATCATACCCTGAAGGCGGGGCTTAAATGCTCCATCAGGTTTTTGTCCCTAGCTAAATGCATATGAGCATTGAAACCGTGGTGTGGTGCTCGTCAGCTAAGTGCCTAAGCCACTGAGTTTTTGTGTAAACATTGGTTAGGGCGCTTAGCTTGTACTAGCTAAGTATAATAAGCCTCTTAGTAATCAACTTGCCTAACTTTGTTTTCTGGTGGCAAGATGTATTAGGCTGTTTCATTTCGACCAAGTTGTCTATCCACTGGAGAGAGAACTTAGAGCAGTCAGAATAATGAACACAACAGGAAGGGCACTTCTCACTGTACTTCCGCTGGTTGACCCTCTTGTCTGTCCTGGCTTCACTTGTTGCATCAAGTTGCTGATCGTATGGTTCTACACAGGGCGCGTGGCTATTGAATACTTGGATCCAAACCCCGAAGTGCAGAAGAAGTACGCCTTCAAGTGTCACCGTGCCAAAGACAGCAATGGCATCGAGCTCATCTACCCTGTGAACGCAACTGTGAACGCATTCCACGACTTGTACAACACATTTGCGGCGGGAGACAGTGACGGCCACGTGAACATCTGGGACGGCTTCAAAAAGAAGCGTCTCTGTCAGTTCCACAAGTACCCATCGAGCATTGCATCCCTGGCCTTTAGCCATGATGGCTCGCTGTCGGCTATTCATTCCTCTGCGAACAGGGCGAGATTCATAAAAAACCGCACGACGCCATCTTTGTACGTCGTGTCACTGATCAGGAGACAAAGCCGAAACAACTCCATTATCACTGACTTGTTCTTGTTTTATTTCTTTATTTTATTCAATAAACATGAATGTTTAACTCTGAACACCTGTACTGTCTCCACTTCAGCACCCCTTTTGAAGTGACCTTGTGAATTGTTCTTTTTCCGTTTTCATTTTGCTGGATGACTTTTGAGCTTATAAGCTTTTAAGCAACAGACATTAGCTGCATATGGAAAGTGTACAGCTTGGTTGATTTCAAGAAGCAAAATTGGTTGTTAGTAAGTGGAGCTCAATGCTCACAGTACTTTCATCCAATATTTTCCTTGTTTGCATTAGCTGAACTCGAATTAGAATATCGAAAATTCGAACTCGCCAGAATCGAGCTTTTGGTTCATTCGAACTGACGAATTGGCCGCGTCTGAATTACGTGTATCTCAGTAAGAAAAAATGCCCACTAATTTGAATGCACGAGCGAGTGCCACTGTTAATTCGCTCAGTCTGAGCTGAGATTTGCCATCGGGCATCCGCAGGCCAGAAGTTGAGTGGTCGCATGTCAGTAACCACGGCGAACGATTGCATAAGCTGCCACGCGCAGTCTGCTGCGCTGAAATTGGCCATGGTTTCTTTGCGGCAACCGAAAGCTCCTCGCGAACATAAACGTAAGCCCAGCTGTGCTGCTGAGAAACGTAGCAAAACATTTTAAAATTCTATGTTTTGGGCATAGGAACGTTTCTTTCCGCTTGGTAAGCGGCTTTGGGCAGAGTTTCGTGAGAATAGTATGGCAACACTGGGATAGCAGACGGCGAGTACGTCTCACGAAACTCTGCCGCGGCTTTTGTGGAAACCCTCGCACATTGACTTACATTAGAGGAGTGAAGACTGTCACCAGCGCTGAAATCACATACACAGCCAGTTTAAACCACTAGAGTGGTTTATCACTGAAACAATGTTATTTATTTCTGTCACCAATATCGGCAACTGTTATTTTGCTGGTCCTGGACTAGGGTGACTCGTATCCCCATCGAGGCGCCCAGTTGTGGACGTGATGTCACTGCCGTTGTTACCGTGGTGGCAGTCGTAACTTAAAAAAAATATATATCTAGAAAATCAGAGCTAAATATAACGATTTACTTGTAGTGGCAAACAAAAAAGTCAGTGGTGGGAATGCTGCGGCGACTGCGCAAACTTGCGCCTTTATATTAAATCTGATACATGCTTCTACAAAGTAGTGCCGAGGGGCTGCACATGCGCGGGAAGGCTTAGCGCGGTTTACGTGTCCGCTGTTTGGAACGCCTTTGTCGGTGACTGCTTTGCACCCGCCGCGGTGACTCAATTGTTAGGCGCTCGGCTACTGTGCCGCAGTACCTGGGTGCGAACCCGACCCCGGCGGCCGCGTCTCAATGGAGGCGAAATGCGGAAGGCGCCCGTATTCTGCGATGTTAGTGCATGTTAAAAATCCTCAGGTGGTCGAAATTATTCCGGAGACCTCCACTGCGGCACCGCGGGTGCACAGTACCATGTAGTAACTGAGCTGACGTCGCATGAACAGAGGCTCCGGACGACGTAGGCGGGACTCGTCTCAGGATATTAGGGACGGAAACTACCTCGACCGGGTAGTTTTGCCGGTAGAAATCCGTCAATGCATTAGAGTTGGAGCGCTCCTATAAGAATGTGCTGGTGGGTCGTCACGATGGACGGAGAGGGCCAAGGCGCAGCTCCTTAGAGAAAAATACTCGGGGGATGGAAGCACCGTGGAGTCTCCGCTGGGAGCATTTCCCGCAAGGTAGTAGCCTCGGCAGTTACGCGAGCAGATTTGGGATGGCTGAAGAGGATACCACAACGCTAGGAATTACTCAGGAAGGCGCCAGCACCATTCTTTGCGATTACAAGACGGTCCTCCGCAACATTGCGCGAGGGCGAATCTCCGCCACCGAGTACCACGATGCCAAAAGGCAGGAAAGTTATTGGCCTGGTTTGGGTCCCGGCTCATGAAGGGGCCGCTCACCAGTACGCTCGAGGTTTTGTCAGCCGTGCTGGTGAGGAAGACTCCGACGCGGGGACCTTGCGAAGTGAGACGCTGGACAGCTGCCAGGCCATTGCGAGTTATTACAGAGATCTTAGGGGCGAGTCTGCCTCCCCCGAATACGTCGCTGAGCCGAGATCAAGCCACCACGGGGAGGCGACTGCAGACACGGTCGCTGCCAAATTCATGGATCAGTGCGAATATATTTCTGATCTAGTAAATCCTTACTGCCAGCGTTGCGGTGAACTAGCAACGCTGGATCACATAATTTGGGATTGCGCGGAGGATCTGTCTCCAGCAGGCCTGGTTATAGCTCCCTCAAAAGCATGGGAAGCGTACAGTCCAAGGCCGTGGCAAGAGTGCAAGATGTAGCCAGAAATATTTTTCGAGGGTGTCATTAGCCGCCGGTAGAAAAGTAAAAGAAAGCCTGCGCCCAAACAGTATCGTAGTCCATAGAGTTAAAATACTTTTAATTGCTTTCATAAAGCCGAAGGGTCCGTCGTTTCGTTCACTCTAATCTCTACATAAAATACTTGTGCACACAGGATTGCGTGAACTTGATTCGCAGAGAACATACGTAAAAAACGAAAAGTCGCGGCAGTTTCAACTATTTTCATGTGATTTACAGCAACACAAGAGCTTCTGCTTCTGCTCAATCATTTGAGGACAACGCAAAGGATGAAAAAGTAGGCTGACGTGAAAAGGTATGTTTAATCGGGTGAACTGTGCCTACTGTTAAAAGGAGTGCCATACTTCGTGCGGTAGCGAAGAGGTATGATTCTTCTCAGCAATAAGTTCCGCTTCCTATTCTAGAGCCACGACAACGTAGTACATACATCAATCTTTTCAGGAATAAACCGACACTCTTCTTATTTTTGCTTTTACATTTTAATATATCGATGCGGTGTGTAAATAGCATCGGCGAAATAAAAAGGCCGAAAGGTGTGAGAGAGAGAGGAGATGCGGCACTCAGAAAATTTCGGGGGGGGGGGGGGGGGGGGAAGGGGTGCTCTGGCACTGACCCCGCAATGTGCAATATTCGCAACATTCGCAATATCCACAATATTCGCAATGTGCTTTCCTTCACTGTTTATGCTCTAGTGATATAATGGTAACGTTCCAAGGCGCCCGTTCAAGTGAGCGCGGTTTCATCGATAACCTGCCTTATTCCGTTGCCGTCTCTCCTATCGGGGTGAATAGGTGACGTTGCACTTGCATGAAGCAGCCTGAAAAAAGTCAGTCGAGCGCGGTAGGGCGAGAGCCTAAAACTTAGGTGAAACAATGCGATCGCCGCCTAAAAAAAAAAGAAACAAAGGTTTTTGCTGTAGCCTCAGATGGAACACGTGCGAAGTAAGGCAAAAGATAAGGTCACACCCGCTTGTTCTCGGCACGGCGGGCGAGAATTCGCGAGATTAGGCCTAAGTCTACCGGGCAGTAGCGATGCGGCGGCAGCATGGCCGCGCCCTTTCAGTGGTGCTCGGGTGTAATTATCTTAATTATTGGTGACGTTGTTGGAAACTGACCTTGACTGAGTGAACTAATGAAACCCTTCCTGCCTCGCTCGTCGAACTGTGATGTCTCCTGAAGCCCTGCATTAATTGGGGCCTTGAAACTATTGTCAAGTAGAGTCGGACCAGAATTGAAGAACCCAGCTATTACCGCGGCGCCTGACAACGTCGTGTTTGCGCCACCTGTTCGCCTGTCCATCGCTAAACACGGCGGATAACCTCTTCAATCACGAAACAACGAACTTCTGCAAAGGTGCCACTGCTGCCAGCCAGTCAACGAAGTGCGGTGTTTTCGGCGTCGCCCCTTCAAAGGGGGAACTCGGCTTGCATGGACGATGCCTTCCCAAAGCTTCATCCGCGGCAGCAAGAACGGTAAGTGCGATTACAATCGGTCCGTTCTGCTACTCGCACTGCTGGATTCGCGAGTTTTGCAATACTCGAGCTTCTGTTAGCGTAGAAAATGCGCTGAACGCACTTACGAAGATAGCGTAACAACTTTTATCCGGAGTGATTTCTGGCGCCAGTCGCAGAAGCACAGCTAGCTGTAAGCAGGGATAGGCAACATGCGATCATGTGTAGCTGAGGGGTGATCGCGTGTCTGTTGTTGGTCTAGAAGTTAGGGCACAGCTGCAAGCAACGATAGGCAGCACGCAGTGATGTGTAGCTGAGAGGTGATCGCTGATCTAGAAGTCAAAGGCACGCCCTGAGACGAGCGTCTCTTCTAGAAAGCAGGGAGGGAAGTAAGCACCGAAGTTGTCGCTCAGCGATTACTGCAGATTAAGGAATTAGAAGCACTGTTTTTCCCGGTACCACAGGGATGGAACTTTCGTACCAGTGGGTTTAAGCATTCTCCTTTAGGAGAGAAAAGGAAATGTGGGGAGGTTAGCTGGAAGAGGATACCGGATCGATACCCTGCACTGGAGGAAATGGATGAGAGGATGTCAAGGTGCACGAGAAACGGTAAAGCGCTGTTCTCTAAAGAATGAAAGAGCGCTTCCACTTCGTAACACCTTAGAAGCCTTCATTTTTTAGGTGATAGAAAGGCACGAGATTGGCTAGCATCGGCCCGAATGCTCCGTCTTTTGCATCGATTGCACTGGCACGCATATATTGACGAGGGGGCCCGAAGTTTCGCCGAGACTTCAGCCCACTCAAGTTGCGCTACTATGAACTATGTCGAGGGCATTTTGTTGGCACTGTGTGGAGGGGGGTGGGCATTTTGCTGAACTGCGTGGAGGGCATTGTGCTGCCGGCTGCCTGCCTCAGCTTGATGTGCCGCTCTGCGTTCGCACAACAGAGTACGCGGCCCTGTAATTAGCCACAATGTGTACGCAGAAGCAGAAAACCTTCGCAACGTTGTCGCAAAAAAGCCCTTGGCGTGAAATTCCCAACTATTCGGCTCCGGCACACATGATCGTATCGCACAGATCTTCATTAACTCGTCGCGTTCTTTTATTTTTGATACCTTTTGATCGGCCACAACAAGAAGTAGGACCAGATTCATGCCAAGCTGTCGCAGACACGATGCGCTGCCAAGTTCGAATGCTATCGGGATTTGTTCGCCTATCTACGTAGCGGTTTGTTGCGATTATCTTTACAGTCACCATTCAGGTTCATCACCGCCGACGCGCGGCCTTAGCAATCGTCTTTCACCAGGACTCGCGTATGCGCGCCAGACGTGATTAGAAGGCTGGCGAAATATCGCAGTTTTGAAGCGAAAAGCTTCACTACCCGCACTACAGCCGCGCTTAGCGTGAGCCGTCGGAGCCAAGATTTGCCGCAGCTGCGCATGCGCGAAACCGAGCGACGTCTCGCGCGGCGCAGGTGGCCGCAGCCGCCGCCGCGCCGACTCCGCCGCCTGACCGTTCGGCGCAGCCGCACGCTACTGCGCATGTGCGCCGCCTCCTCACCGCCGCTACTACTGCGCGCTCGCCTCCTCGACACCGTTTGACCTTTCGCTGCAGCCGCGTGTTTACCACAGTTACTACGTATGCGCAAGGAGGGCTATATAACGCGCTTGCCTACACCGTTATCGTGGTGCTCCCAGTGCATTGTGCGCGAACTGCGACAGCCATGACGTCAAGCAAAGCATAACTGCAGCTTTTCGCTTGTATATCCAGGCTTAACCAGAGCTAAGCCACTGCCATTTTTTTTTTTCACTTATGATTTCGCAATGTTAGAAACTGTTCGCAGAGAAGTATGTATACGGGCTTTGCCAAAAACACCATATATGTTTCACCTAAGATATTCAGCAATTTTTTAATATGGGCTTTTTCAGTTAGAAGAGTGCTTTTTATCTGCATAGCATTGTCAGCGGTATAGCTCATCAGAGTACTGCTAAAACATGCTAACTTGTAGGCTGGTTAACTAAACTTTGCAGTTGTTGCTCAGTTTTATTTAGTGAGATGCGTGAAATCCTTCGTGAGTAATATCCATGCCAGTTTTTAGAATTTCGAAAACGCATTTACTTTCACCCCGCCACGGTGGCTCAGTGGTTACGGCGCTCGGCTGCTGACCCGAAAGACGCGGGTTCGATCCCGGCCGCGGAGGCCGAATTTCGATGAAGGCGAAATTCTAGAGGTCCGTGTGCTGTGCGATGTCAGTGCACGTTAAAGAACCCCAGGTGGTCGAAATTTCCGGAGCCCTTCACTAAGGCGTCCCTCATAGCCTAAGTTTCTTCGGGACGTTAAACCCCAATAAACCTATAAACCAAACCAAAAGCATTTACTTTCGGTGCTGTGAGCCAACAATTTTGCCTACGTCGCGTCAAAATACACGCGCTCTCGAAAAGCTTGCAGGCGAAGCAACCCCTGCAGTGCTCGTAACTCGTCCAAATAGCCAAAATATGTTGGGCCATAGCGCGGAGAGCAGCTGCGTTTGAATTCTAAAAACTGATATTCATATTATTTGCGCTGGGCCACATGCCTATCAGTAAATAAGGAGACTAACAGTAATAATTAAAAGTTCACTATTTTATATCAGTTACCATCCTACTAGTTAGTAGTTCTTAACTGTATTCTGATGCGCTACACTGCGGACAGTGCTGTGCTGAAAAAGCGCTCGTGTAGCTCAAAAAGCCCATTTTCAAAACTCGCAGGTCTTCTTAGGTGAAAAACTCGGTATGTAGTACAGCCTACCTAGTTCGAATCCGGGCCATGCACCGTGGCTCGCTTTGGCGGTCCAAATCTGTCGGCTGTGAGGCGAACTGTTGCTCACCTGTCCGGGACTTCCCAGAGTGCTATAGACAGCCCCAGTACACGACATATAAACAAACTTTTTTTGGCTGTTTTCCTACAGCGGTTGCATAGTCCAGCGCAACATGAAGGTTCACTGTCGCTTAGGCCGAAAGGCACCAACAACTTTTTACTGGTGTAAGGTTCGTTTACTCGCCAGCCAATAATAAAAATGGCGGTACAGTGTTGAGAAACCTAATGACTAGCTGTGCTGATGTGTGCTGTACTCAGCCTTCTTGAGGTATTGCACAGCGTTAGAGTACTTTATTTTAGGTGAATTAGGCCCGAAGTGATCGCCTGCAAATCGCCAGACTACGTATTATCGTGCTCAGCATGCAGTTCAGCGCCTGCATTCGACGTCGACCATGCAGCGGTATGCGCTACGCGGTCGCAAGGTTAGTTGGTGGAGCGTTGTCTAGGAAAAAGTAAATATAGCTGTAATTTAAACGTACACTGAATAGTAATCTGAACTCGTCTTTTTACCGCGGGAACTCGATCTACACGTTCTAGGAATTCTTAGAAATTTCGAATTATAGTCCTGTGCGACCGATTTCCTCAATTTAAATCGAATTAAACTTCCGTCTCCCGCCTTTTTTTGAACTCGCCGCAGACGGTAGGAGAAGTCAACCGATATTTCAACCAGTTCCGTGGCGGCTTGCCGCTCTGCCATCGGCGGAATGATACGTACCGGTCGGCGAAAGCAAAGAGTCCGCGCGTATTTTTATTTCTGTGGGCCTAATTTGCGGCTATGTAGCCTCTGGCTGGAGTAATTTATTCACGGCAACCTAAAAAACAAAATACAAGCGAAAGCGAAGCCGCCACACGACCGCCTGAAAGGCACTTCACGCGTTAGTTGACTCCTCCTACCGTCTGCGGCGAGTTCAAAAAAAGGTGGAAGCCGGGACGTTTAATCCGATTTAAATTACGGAAATCGGTCGCACAGGACAATAATTCGAAGTTTCTATGAATGCTCGGAACGTGTAGATCGAGTTTCCGCGCTAAAAAGACTAGCTTCGATTACTCTTCGGTGCACCTTTAAAGGGGCTGCGAAACACTGCCTGGGGGAATACCGGCTATACTTCAGGTGGGTTCTTTATGTCACACAGATGCTGGCTTAAAAATAATTACAGGAATCGATGCACAGGAACGGGAGTTATTCAGTGTAGAAATTTCAAAATACAAGCAAACAAAACGCTGCCCTCAACTCGATTTTGGCGGGGCTTCCCACTCCTATTTCGCTCTCCCAATGACGGCACCTGGCGCAACCAATCAAAACAGCCAGCCAGAGCACGTCGCGGAAGTTTGTACTCCATGGTTGCCTGCTCTCTGTGAGACTGGCAGCGTTGTTTCCATGCCAGAGCGCCCCTGGTGGTGTATTTTTATTTTACTTGCTTTGCAGGGCTTTTATCTAAGGCAAACAAATTGTTTTTGTTGATCTAATATAAAACGCAGACAGGTGACAAAATGTGTCTCTATTTATTCACACAATTTGCAGTATATTTACTGTTTGTCCGGTCATCAAGCTCGCGCCAGGTGATGTCATATCCGCTGCTAAAAACCCGCCACTGTGTGGCGACACCATCAGAGCCATGAAGTAGTTTTTGGGAGGACATTAAAATATTAAAAAAACGGAATGTACGCGGTATTACCGACGCTAATAGCACCATTATAACTCACTGTATGCAATCAACAGGCAAAACAGTTAACTAAGATTGTGTTTCTGGGCCCCTTTAACACACACCACACAGAAAGACTGACGGGACGGGCTCCGAACGACAGCGCCCGTCCTGTCCGCCTTTCTGTGTGCTGTGTGTTAAATTAGCCCTGTTTTTACCTTTTGTTAGATAGACACCGCTTGAATGTGTCGTGATGGACACTGCAGAAGACCATGCACTTTCTAGTACCAGCTGCATGTATAACTTTCCGACACCGCCGGGCGACCGCTGCTTTGTGATTGGAGCTCCGCCTATAACTTGAGTATTTCAAGACATAGTGAGCGCCATGGTGTCCGTTCATGGCGTCTGTGGCAACAGTGCTCAGAGTTTCGCTCGAACAGCGTGCGATCCCCACGACTGTATGGTACACGAGTCACTGTCGCTGCTATGTCGACTTTCTTTCGATGGTCCCAGGCAAAAGTTAATTCACCCAAGAAATGGTTTGCTTTGGAAGTCACATTTACAGACCTGCCTGCATTTTGTAACCGTTACGTAACTCTATGCTGAGCCACGTTGCAAACTTTACTACGTTTTCTGGCGTGCAGGGGCTTGTCAGTTCTGGTGAATGACCGTGACGTTTTCTCTTTACCGCAAAGTCAGTTTTTTTTAGTGCTTCGGCAGTAAACGGATCAGTACCGAGGCACTTGATCGTCATTACCTATGGCGTCTTAAAAATCACCCTCAGTTCCCTCTGCCTGCCAGGTAGCACCGAAGCATTAGACCAATGTGACATTTTTCTTTTGGTCAAACGTTAATTAAGTTTTCTTAATGACCTTTTTTAATAATTTCTTTACGTTACAGATGAACATCCTTGTAAACTTTTTCTAACATTAATTAAACATTATAACAACGTAAATGTAATATTGTCGAAAATATTGAAGCAACCCTGCACTAGTATGCAGGCCCACCATTGTGACAATTTAATCAACGCTTTGCAAGGACCAGCAACGAAGGCGACACTTCGTCTCCACAGTAGAGCACAACATGCGACTAGAATGTACTTACCTCCGAAAGCATGCAGTGGAGTCAAGCTTACACGCCCATTACTGAGAGGTGTCTCATGAGTGGTAGTAGCGAAAGGATAATAAGCAGTTTAACAAAATATTCTGCTTGAGCATGTTACCTATGGCGGGCACAATCTAAGAGATTTAGTTGCGCGAAGCACTGCTAGTTGAAAAACGTGTTTACTGTAAAATTAGTGGAGAGTGTTCTGGGACTCGGTGCTAGAAATATATCTGCAGTGTTTTATAGTTATGATTCAAATATAGTAATGTTTAATAAACAATAAGGAGACATTGCTGACTTGGAACGTTAAATATATGTTTATGCTGCAGCGTTTACCATCATTTGTTCATTTTTAACATTATAACAAGAGTTGAAAGCCAGGATTGGAATAATATTTATGTTCAGTGTTAAACTAATTTTTATGTGTAACATATAAACGTAAATATTAATTTCTAACAGTTAATGCAACGTTTCAATGTAACAATGTTACTGAACTTGCATAAATTTTTCATAAGATTGTTCTAATTTTCCTTGCTACCTGGGCGTGGCCAGCATATCGCCTTTGACATGTGTGGGGATGTGGGAGGGACAGCTTTATTTTAACAAAAAGAATCCTTTGTTCTTGACCAAGAGTCCAGGCGTCTGTGCTTCACTAAGAACTCTGTACACTTACCATGATTGGCTAGCTGGTTGAGCAACTAGCAGAATGTCATTCCATGAGGAGGCGGACCGGTTGGGTATGGGGGACCTGCCATCGGTTGGGGGCATTCCCACACCGTGTACTGTGCGATGTCAGTGCGCGTTAAAGAACCCCAGGTGGTCGACATTTCCGGAGCCCTTCACTACGGCGTCCCTCATAGCCTGAGGCGCTTTGGGACGTTAAACCCCCATAAAACGTCCCACAGGTTGTGTATGAGGGTGCCTTGGCCGCCCCGCATGTTGAGCAGAGTAGGAAAGTCAAGGTGGGGTGGCGGCGATGAAGGAGGTGCGATGAATGTCTGGAGTTGCCGCCAGACTGCACTGTATTTTGAATTTCGTGTACGGTGAGGTGGTGGGAGGGTAAGCGCCTGTTTTTGTAATAAGTGGTTTTTCGATGGTATGTGAGAAGAGCCCGAGAGGATTCCTGCGTGGGTTTGGGTGTCCCATCTTCTTGGGGCCTGAAGGATAGTTCTCGAGTCAGCGTATGAACACGCTGGTTACCGGGGATCGAGACTTACCCAGGAACCCACGTGAGGGTTATCTCTTGGGTAAGCGTATGTCCTGATGCGAGAATGCGTCGGGCGATTGACGTGATAATGCTTTGCTGAGTGACGGTACACAGCTTTGGAGACGGTGGAGATGTCCGTGATGTTGGGATCTTGTGCATAGTGTATAAGCACCAAGCCCATGGCCGCGCCTTCAGCCTCCGTGGGGAAGGTGGCTGCGGCCCCGATGGTGCCATCCTCGATAGTAGGCGGGGACAGCGGCATAATAGCCCGGTAGGGTGCGTTGTGCCGCGTTTACATACATGTCGGGTCTGCCTCTGTAGTGCTTGTTGTAATACTAGGCTCGTGCCTGGCGTCTGGCCCCGTGTAGCTCGGGGCTCATATTTCTGGGTAGAGGTTTGATGCGCATTGGACCCTGGATGTCAGGTGCAATGATTTGATAGTTGGGGGCAGGTGAGCAGGTAGATTGGAGCCTGGCGAAGATGCCGTAAGAGATGTTGGCCGGTTTCTGTGCGGGTTAGTTGAAGTATCTGGTTGTCTCGTTTGGCTTCGTGGAGTTCCGAGATAGTTTTGTAGGTGCCCGTTGAGAGTAGTGATTTGCGCTAAGCGACTGTGGTAGGCGGAGCGTTGAGATTATTGCCTTTCTAATAAAAGCATCAGCTTTGACTTGTGAGAAAGCGGTAAGGAACGTGAAAAGTCGTGTGATGAGGGCGTCTGTCATATTAAAGGTTTCCCTCTCCGACAGTCCATGGTTGCATGTGGCTACACTGCGGACAAGACCCTCGATTTGTTTGGTTCGCTTCTCTAGGAGATGTACAGTGAAGGTTGCATCCAAAGCGTCCTGTATGTGCAATCCAAGGACCTATGGAGTCAAGGACGTTGGAGTCCAAGGAGTCTATTGACCAACTCCAGGGGACCAGCGGTACGTAGTCGTCGTACATTCGGAGGTGCATGCGTGGATCCCGGGGAAGTGGTCTGATCATCAGCAGTTCCGATTTGAGCGGGGAGCACATAAGGCCCATATTGGTCAGGTTCGAGGTGATGATATCAACTGCCAATTGTAAGGTGTCTTGCGCCCCTCCTGTGGAGCCTTCAGTCGTTGATGTCGGCGTATATTGCCGAGTGGAGGTCAGGTATGTCGGTCAGTTGTTTGGCCAGCGGGGCTAGAGTTATATTAAATAAGAGGGGGGAGAGAAGAGCTCCTTGTGGAGTGCCCCGGTTGGGGAGGGAGAACGGAGGTGACGGTATAGTGCCGAGTTGGATCTGGGCCGTTGATTGTGTCTTATTAAGAAGGCTTGGATGTAGCGCCACATTTGCGAAGGTTATGTTCGTGGCTAGTATTGTTTCTGGCTACTTTAACTATCTTATCCATATTTTTATTTATTTTATTTACATGATAATGGAGACCTTTTTAGTCCAAGCAGGGAGGCAAAAGCAAATTGTACAAGAAATTGTTACAGAGCATTGAACAAATGCAGCTTACATACATACGTATGTTTAAAATTCATGCATGCAGCTATAAAAGCACTCCGAGATACATCTTCGTCAGATCTAAAATAGTCACAAATGCAAGTTTCAGAAGGGCATTTTGAGTGGTTAAAAGATATATATTGCTAATGACATTTCCCTCTTTGTCTCTTAGCAAATGTATCTAGTATCTACCTATGAGTAGTTTTTTCTTCACTGCTTTTAGGCTACCTCCGTTCCACTCCTACCTTTATTCCTTCCTTTGCGGCGCTTTTCGGGTTGTCCACCGAGATTTGTGATGCAGTTACTGCATCATTTCCTTTCCTTAGAACCAATTCTCAAACTAATTTTGTTTTCTTCAGGGCTCGGCTTAAAACCTCGAAGTCCGTCTCAAATACAGGAAGCATCCAGTAGCAGCCGGCCTCAACACGATTGATTCCTTGTTGCGTGCTGCCCCTTTCCATGTTGATCGTATTATTAACTCTTCCTCAAAACACATTAAAAAAAGTAATCAAATCAGTTCCAAAATACGATGCACAGAGCGATCTCCACAAAAGCGAGTGGCTCTCCGAAGCGCGCGTCCCGCCCTACAACTTTGATAGGGCACACTACACTCTCTCTTAAAATTAAAAAGAAAAACTAAACTGACCCCGGAGTTGAGTTCTACACGGGTCTATCCGGCGCCTTCCTAGAACACATTCAATTATGACCTCCCGAGCGTTTCCCACGCTTAAGACGTTGCCGTAAACCGGAAGGGTCACTGTCGTGCGATCTCCCGTTCGGAGTGGGGGGGGGGGGGGGGGGGGGGGCGATTTGTAGTTGGCCGTTTGCGATCTGCTGTCGCTTGCCGTTCTGATCTTCTTTCTTAGAACTCTCCTATCTCCTTTTCTCTTCTTGGTTTTTCCTTTTTTCCTGGCGGCGAGGGCTAACATTGTGTGGCTGACGACCCTGTTTCGCGCCATATTAGGTTACAGTGGTGGTGCGCAGTTGGCGTGCGTAGGGCTTTTTAAGGGCTCCTGTCCAGTCCCCACGTTGGGCTCCGCGGTGGGCGGCTGGCGCCTTTGTTGAACACCAAAACCTTTTTATGGCTTCTCATTTTTTAACGCCGATCTCCGCTTCAAAAGAGGGCGCACCGAGACAGCAAAATTCTTCCCAAATAACCAAAACAGCTTAGAACGGTTCCACGAAGTGCACTCTGAACACGCAGAGAAGAACGGCTAGAGGCATTACACCATTTCTTGTCACCAGAACTTTCACAGATAGCATAGGCCAGGGCTATAAGATAAAAAACCAGCAAACGGTGACCTCCTACTAGTAATCCTGTACAACCACCAGCACGAAAAGTAAGCAGAAGTCACCTCTTTTGGAGACACACCTGTGACACTCAACCCACCCCGATCCTTGAACACAGTGCGAGGAGTTAACGCAGACGACGGCCTTAGGCATGTAACAGAAGTACTTCTTGAAGGACTAGAGGAACAAAACGTGACTAACGTGCAGATAATAAAAATGAGGAGAGGCGACCAAGAAATAGCCACGAAACACATCATCCTGACTTTCGCATCAAGCATATACTCCCAGAATCCGTAGAAATCGGCTGTATGAAACTTCACTTCGGGCAGTACATACCAAACCCACGACGTTGCTTTCAGTGCCAACGGTATGGCGACAGCTCTCAGAGCTGCCGAAGCCAACTGACTTGCGCGAAGCATGCTTCACACGAACATGATTCTGATAACTGTACACTTAAACCACATCTGTGCGTAAATCGTGAGGGCAGCCATCCGGCGTACTCATGTGCATGCCTAATAGCGATATGCGAAATACGCAGCGCCAAATCTCGCCGCTCCGAGAACCAAGTCCTCCGTGTTGGTTCCGTACAGCAAACGAAACCGCGGCCCAGCGTTTCGTTAAAACGGCTGCGCTTCGTTTGAAAAGTGAAATGCCGATGGGCTTTTACGCTACGGTGTCCACTATACAAAGAAACTACGATGCGTGCCAGAACCTGGTGTGTTCTAGCTTGTCGCTTTTCTATTTCTTTTACTCTGTCCCAACGTTCTCCAAATGTCATGCGATCGAGGTACAAACTTAGGCTCTAAGCACGAAAACATTCTAAAAAAAAAAACTATAATATCTTCCGCTGCAACCGAGAGCAGGTTAGCAGACGTTCGGATGGCGTTCCCATCATCGTTAAAAATGGAGATGCATTTCGCGAACACAAGCTTAAAACTAGATTATAAACTGTGGCAGCCATCCTACAAACATTTAAAACATTTACGGTATGCTGCGTGTACCTGGAGCGACATGTTAATCTAAGCAATCATGAATTAGAAGACCTTTTGGAGCAGCACCCAGAGCCATATCTAATATCTGGAGATTTTAACGCGCACTCCAGCTTTCAGGGTACTGACAAAACTGACACTAGAGGACAATTCATTGAGGATGTTATACTGTGTAATGACCTCTCTCTATTAAACACTGGAAAACCAACCTGTTGTTCTCCTAGCTCAGGACAAATGAGCTGTATAGATTTATCTTTTAGTTCGCCATCTATTTTTAGATACAAAATGGGATGACCTAGATAACCCACATGGAAGTGATCATCTGCCTATACTAATCAACATCTTCACTAGAAGTCACTCCATCAAAATCATGACGTTGGAAGCTGCATCTCGTCTACAGGGCACTGTTCCGAGAAAAGGCCAGCCTAGAAAAAAATAGTTACCGACAACCTCAGTTTTAGACAACCTTAACGAACTTTTCACGACGTGTACTATTACCGCTGCGCGCCTAGTCATCCCTCAGTCCTCTGGAGTAGTAAAACAGAGTAAAAAAGTATTGCATACAAGAACGTAGGGAAGCTAAAAAGATAGAAAAGAATGCTTGGGGATTTTCCCGTAGGTATGCAACGCAGGATAATTGAACAAACTTTGGTTTGGTTTTGTTTTGTGGGGTTTAACGTCCCAAAGCGACTGAGGCTATGAGAGACGCCGTAGTGGAGGGCTCCGGAAATTGGGACCACCTGGTGTTCTTTAACGTGCACTGACATCGCACAGTACACGGGTCTGTTAAGAAGGCGAGAGCGAAAGACCGATGTATCCGTCACAGTGCCGCAAAAACTTCTCGGCAAAATTATATGTCGTCATAAACAGCTCAACAACATTAAAACACATATGGGAGAAAGCTCTAAAGATAAATGGCAGCTATTCCCCATTCACAGTTCGCCTTCTGACAGCCCCTGCTGTACAGACAGATATAGAACAGGAAAGCATTTCGGGTGAATACTTTTCTGCAGTTTCCAGTTCGTCACAGTACACAGAAACAGTCCTAAAATACAAACACACAGCTGAAAAACACACTGACAACAAGTGGCAGCACAAATGAACCTTGCAATAGTTCAATCACGCTTCAAGAAATCCATGAACTAATTTCCACTGATAAAAAGGCTGCACCCGACCCATATGAAGTACCGTCTTTGTCAAAAGTAACCAGGCTGGATGGTTTGCTTCTAGCTCGTGCAGTGGAGCCCTTACGGCTTCCCTGAAGCTGTAATGGTCGTTAAAGGTAAGGACTGGGTGTCTTCTTACCTTCCAACATCTTTTGATCTTTAGGAAAGCCCCATGGGCTCCACTATACAAGCTAGAAGCAAACCATGCAGCCTGGTTACTTTTGACAAAGACGGTACATTATCAAATGCTAGCCTATCTCTCCAGATATGTTGTAGATACACTTTGAAGACTTTTTTGTAACAAATTTTGGGCATTGGGTAAAGTACCCGAAGCCTGGAGAAAAACTATTATTGTGCAGTTTCTTAAACCAGGAAAGCCACCAACCTCTCCTAACAATTATAGACCCATAGCCCTTACCGGTTGCCTCTCAAAATACTTTGAAAGTGTCCTGAATATGAGATAAACTTTTGTCCTTCTATCCTCCGAACTTCTTGACATCCGTCAGTGTGGTTTTAAAAAGGGATGCTTCACTCCAGATCACCTAGTTCGTCTTGAAATGCTGTCCGGGAAGCTCTTGTACACAAACAACACTGCAGTCTCTTTTGATTTAGAGAAGGCATACGACACAACCTAGAGGTTCGGAATTATTCAAGACCTTGCCGAGCTTGGCATCCGAGGCAGAATGTTGACCTGCCTAAAAGACTTCTTATCTAACCGTTCATTCCATGTACGCCTAGGCTCAACCCTTTCGAGGAATTTCATTAAGTAAAATGGATTACCACAGGGGCGTATTTTAAGCGTAACACTTTTTGTTGTAAAGGAGAACTCTGTTATTAAAATAATTGCAAGGTGCATTATGTATTCACTCTATGTAGACGTTCTTCAGATGGGCTGCACATCGTCCAATGTGCCAACAAGTGAAATAAACTGACAACATGGACAGACAGAAATGGTTTCCGCTTTTCTTTAGAGAAAACAGTGCCCATTTTTTTTTCTCTCTGAAACGAGGCTTAAAAGCAGATTCCACCCTACACCTGAACGAAACTGAGCTACCCGTAAAAGATCAACATAAATTTCTAGGCATAACGTATGACATAAAGCTCCCTTGCCAGCCTCTCATAAACGCGCTGAATAAGAAAGCCTTCCGATCCTTGAGCATACACAAAGTACCTTCACGAAAACATTGGGGGGCAGATAGGACATGTCTTTTAGCAATATACCACTCTGTGGAACGCTCTGTCCTGGTTTATGGATGTATATTGCATGGTCAGCGAGACCATCGTATCATAAACGAGTGGATCCATTACATAACTTTCCACTGGTGCCTACAGGTAGTTGCCCATAAATAGTCTTGATGTAGGAACTAACCAACCATCATTTACAGACAGAAGAACCATGCTTACGTGTTCATATATTCTAGAAATTCGTTCACAACCTAAACACGTCTGTCACCAAATAGTTACAATGTGCCCTTCTAGAATACTTTTTAACAATAAACCGCAAACTACCAGGCCACATGCTTTTGCGTTTTGAAGAGATGTGCCAAAGCATCTTCGTAGAAGACACATTACCTGGCATTGATCGAAGACGAGATCCACTGCGGCCCTTGGTACAATTTTCCTGCAATCTGTGATTTCACTCTTGCAGAGTTCCGTAAAAAAACTAACCACAAAGCAACTTGTAATAGAAGAACTTCTTGCGCTCGGGGAAAAGTACAGTACTTTCAGAGCTTTTTGTACAGATGGTTCAGAAACAGATGTTTACGTTGGAAGCACAGTGGCACAAGGGAATTTGAATGAAATAGTAAGGCTTCCGCAATGTGCTTCCATCTTCACTGCCGAATGTTACGCCATCTCTGCAGCCACTGAAAGAATACTAAACAAGAACCTCACAAATACATTATTTACACAGACTACATTAGCAGGGAGACGTAATTACGGCAGCTTTTAACACATACAGCCGTTCATTTAACAAAAAAAAAGAACGAAAAAGCAAGAGAATCGCAGGTTTTCAGGTATAATCGGAGTGCTTCCCTTCGAGTCGTGAACAATATTTCCGTGTATTCTCGCTCCATACATATAAATAGTAAATATAAATATAATGAACTCTTATCTCCACCCGCATAACCTAGTAGTAGTAGTAGTAGTACAAGACCTTTATTCGGCCATAATTTACAGGCCGAGCATGTCGACCGCCTGGGCGACCAGGAGTCGCTGTTCTGCCTCCCCTTCAGCGCCAAGCCAGTCGAGCCAGGTGGTGATGGATAAAGAAGGTGGGGGTAGGAACCACTACTGCTGAGCAGCCGGGCAATAGAAGGGCAATGAGCCAGGTCCACATAGATACAGGGGCAGTTGGGACAGGAAGGGTCTGATCGATAGCGATAGAGAAAGAGGCGAGACGGGGTGATAGCTGCATTCATTTGGATGTGCCGAAGAAGGCCAGCCTCCGGCACCGTGAGCGATGGATGAGGGGCCTCTCCCTTGTTCTGGCTTGTAATTCCGGGAAGCTATCTCATGAGACTAAAGATCTGATTAAGAAACGGCAAAGCATGAGGACGTCTAACTCCATAGATAGAATAGAACTAATAGAGCTGTCGAAGTTAATAAATAAGCGCAAGGTAGCCGACATCAGGAAGTTTAACATGGAGAAAATCGAGCATGCTCTGAAGAGCGGAGGTAGCCTAAAAGCAGTGAAGAGAAATTCTAGGCATAGGTAAAAACCAGATTTATGCGATAAGAGACAAAGAGGGCAATGTCATTAGCAATAAGGATAAGATAGTTAAAGTAGCCAAACAGTTCTTCACAAATCTATACAGTAGCGATTGCAATCAGAATGTTACTGAGAGAGGCAGTAGAGCACACCAATGGGACATCCCATCAGTAACAAAGGAGGAAGTAGAAAGCCTTAGGAGCAATGCCAAGAGGAAAAGCAGCTGGTGAGGATCAGATAACAGCAGATTTGTTGAAGGATGGAGGAGAGATTGTGCTCGAAAAACTAGCCACCCAGTATACGCAATGCCTTGTGACTTCGAGCGTACCTAGAGCTTGGAAAAACGCTAATATTATCTTAATTAATAAGAAAGGAGACGTCAGGGACTTAAAGAATTACAGACCGATCTGCTTATTGTCGGTTGCCTGCAAGGTATTTACTAAGGTAATCGCTAATAGGGTCAGGACAACCTTAGTCTTCAATCAACCAAATGATCAGGCAGGCTTTCGTAAAGGATACTCGATAAGACCATATTCACGCAATCAGTCAGGTGATAGATAAATGCGCAGAATATAATCAACCCTATATATAGCCTTCATTGATTAGGAGAAAGTATTCGACTCAGTAGAAACCTCAGTAATCATGCAGGCATTGCAGAATCAGGGTGTAGAAAAGTGTTGTGTGAAAATATTGGAAGATATTTATAACGATTGCACACCTACCATAGTTCTCCATAAGGTCAGCAATGAAATTCTAATAAGGAAAGGTGTCAGGCAGGGAGATACGATCTCGCCAATGCTCTTCACTGCCTGCTTACAGGAGGTATTCCGGGGACTGGAATGAGAACAGTTGGGGAGAAGAGTTAATGGAGAATATCTGAGTAATCTGCGATTCACTGATGACATTGCCTTGCTAAGTCTCTCAAGAGATGAGCTGCAAAGCAGAACGGTAGGTCTTAAAATTAACATGCAGAAAACCAAAGTAATGTTCAACAGTCTGGCAAGGGAACAGCAGTTCGCAATTGGTAGCGAGGTGCTGGAAGTGGTAAGAGAATGGCTCTACTTAGGGCAGGTAGTGGCCGCTGATCCAGATCATGAGAGGGAAATAACTAGAAGAATAAGAATGGGGTGGAGCGCATATGGCACGTTCTCTCAGATCATGAATGGCAGTTTGCCGTTATCCCTCAAGAGAAATGTATATAACAGGTGTATCTTACCGGTACTCACCTATGGGGCAGAAACGTGAAGGCTAACAAAGAGAGTTCAGCTTAAGTTAAGGACAACGCAGCGAGCTAGGGAAAGAGAAATGATAGGTGTGACGTTAAGAGATTGGAAGCGGGCGGAGTGGGTGAGAGAAAAAACGGACGTTAATGATATCCTAGTTGCAATGAAGAGGAAGAAGTGGGCTTGGGAGGGCATGTAATGCGAAGGCAAGATAACCGCTGGTCCTTAAGGGTAACGGAGTGTATTCCAGGAGAAGACAAACGTAGCAGGGGGCGGCATAAAGTTAGGTGGGCGGGCATACGATGGCTGCAGCGGGCAAAGTACAGGGTTAATTGGAGAGACATGGGAGAGGCCTTTTCCCTGCAGTGGGCGCAGTCAGGCTGATGCTGATAGTGATGATAATGTCCCCGTGAATGTGTCCATAAAGTTGATTGTTCATAGAAACGAATATCCGGGAAAAACAAGCCAATTTATTACGAAAAGAAGTTGGTGACGAGAGTTTGCCTCTGTGCATACCGAGGAGAGCATTATTATTCAATGCAGACAAAGCTGAGCTACGTGAAGGGCGTTCTCTCGGTCACTATTGTCCCAAAGATACTGAAGCGTTTTCTGTGGAGACCCAAGCCATGACAGCACTCTTCGATGGCTAGATTTAATCCAAGTGTTTTTTGTTTTCTTCATAAGCGCACTAAATTCGCACGTGTACTCGCCACTCTTGCTCTTCATAGAAGCATTCAGTTCCATTCTTGATGATGACGATGAATTCTTATGGCGCAAGGCCATAAGAGGTCAAAGAGCGACACGGCACAAGGTTTTTTCGTTGCACAAGGTGGGGTCAAAGACCCATTTCCCAAGTATTTCACCCTAAAGAAGCCGAGCACCAGGCCAGGGGAATCTTGTGCCCATCGCCGGTGGGCATCCGGCGGCACTGGGGACATTCAGTTCCATTCTTCCGAACTTCATGCTGGCCATTGTAAGGCTTTCGACTGGCTTCGCATCGCCTTCACTAGACAGCTTCCAAAGAATTTTCTACATATTCATGAACAGCTTGCTTGGTTGAGATGTAGGATGTTCTGGCTGTTCAGAAAGAGTGGTAGCTAGTGTACTGACACCGTCGATGTGCATCAGTGGGTCGAAGTGCAACATCGCAAGATAAGCTTACAATATTGTAAATAAACAAAAAAAAACGAAGTTGTGCAGCTTGGTCTAGGCGAGTGGTTGCGTTCCTTTTTCCTCCGAGGAATGCCACAGGTTGTTTTTAGCGTTGGTGGCGTCAGAGTTCACATCCCTGGACCAGTGTTCGCGCCCTGCTCGTTTCCGGTGTCCCCGTATACCTCCATATACTAGATGTGACCGTGGCCGGGGCACAAACAGGTGCTGAGTTTACGTAGCCACGAGCTCAGTGCCACGAGATCATCGCCGCGCGCATTCGTACCGCCTTGTTGACTTCAAAAGTGTGCCATCGGCATTCTCAGTTGACCCAAGTAACGAGCCCATCAGCCTGTATTCTGAGGTTTGTTCACCATTGCTGTAAATTTTCTGCGTGGACACGTCGACCTACGGAATGCGCTGTACGCCGCTTTAGCAGGCCACGAGACGACGTAACAGCTTGCTGCCTTTGAATACCCGCGCCTTGTGCATTCTTGCCTGCCCTCCGCTTGTTAGGGCGGTGACTGGAGAACAGAACAGTAGAGGGGCAACCCACAAGTAGGCGCTGAAGTTATCAGCAGATCAGCTCAGGTCTCCTTAACGAGCTGTTAAAGGTTTCAGAGCCGCGGCCGGGCTGCAGCGGGGTGCTTTGAGGGCTCCGGATCCGTGGACCGTGCGAGTAACCCGAGAGACGCTTAGACAGCCATGCTGCTCTGTTGATACTTATGACTTGGAGGCAAGTGCTGTCTCGCTTTTCGAAGAAATTACTGAACGCTTCTCCCGAGTTCTGCATGTAGTAGAGGGCAAAGGCACGGTCGTAGTTTACTGCCTAGCCGAAGGCAAGGAAGCTGTAGGCGTTCATTCTCTCCCTTTTGCTTTTGGAAGAACCGCCGCACGGGAGACAGCAGCGAACGGATTGCTCATTTGGTCCAACCACGTGACAGCTATTGTTTTTTTTTTCGAATATTTTATATTGGTTGTACGTAAACCTAAGTTCTTGGTCTCCAATACCGTTCTGCCTCTATCTAGCAAGCTCCCTCCCTGGTGAGGAAATTCATCGGCCACAAATCACGTCAGCCTCCGGAAAATTAAGAGTAGGGGATCGAGAGAAAAAAAAATTTACTCGTGCGCTGCGACAAAGACTAGGTTACTGCTTTGCATTGGTCGAAATGCTTACTGAAACGCAGGAGAGAGAGAGAGAGAAACAACTTTATTGCCATAGCTTGAGTGGATGCTTGTAGCGCGACAAAAACAGACAAGGGACAGAAGACGAACGGGACAAGCGCTCCCGTTCTTGTCCCGTTAGCGCTTGTCCCGTTCGTCTTCTGTCCCTTGTCTGTTTTTGTCGCGCTACAAGCATCCACTCAAGCAAAATGAACCAACTCGCCCAGCAAAAAGTGTTATTGAACTTTATTGCCATAGAGTGGCGGGATTTAGGGCAGGTGGGCTTGGTGTGGCCCCCAGGTGGGGGCGACTTCCTGGGCCCACGAAATGAGTGCCAGTTGGATGCTCTTGTCTGGCCTTCTGAGGAGTTGGTTCCATCCTTCCTCGGAGGGAGCTGGCAGTAATGTTCTAGGGGGCGGATTTCGAGCGCAACCCCAGAGGATGTGCGCCTGGGTGGCGATTTCTCCCTGGTAACAATTTTGGCAGACGGGGTCGTATTCCCCGTCTGTGATGAGTGAAAGCCTAGAATGGCTAAGGATGGAGTGTGTCTGCAACCTGCGGAGCAAGGTGGCTTGCGCTCGATTCAAGTCGGGGTGTGGAGGCGGGAACTGGCGTCTCATCTCTCTGTGGAGGTTGGTAATTTCGGCAAAGGTCTTGGGAGCCTCGGCAAGAGCGTCTGGGTCCGTGGGGCCGGCCGCCCGGTTGGTTAGTCCTCGGGCTAGTCGGTCGACCCCTTCGTTTCCAGAGTTTCCCGCATGGGCGGGTGCCCAGACCAGGTTGGTCTTATGGTCGGGAGTGCAGCCGCGAAGGATGCGTGCAGCGGGGTGGCAGATAACACCTGCCGAGTAATTTTGTATTGCTCTTTTGGAGTCGCTGAGGACTGTGCGGGTACGTGGGTCAGCGATGGCCAGCCCGATGGCGGTTTCTTCTACCGCTGTCGGAGAGTGAGCTACTACTGTGGCGGCGGTGACGAGAGAAGACTGTGGCGTGGTTGCACAAGCCACGTATGTGTTTGCACTTTGCCGTGCAGCATCTACGTATATTGCGTGTTCGTCGGCAAGGTATGTGGCATCTAGTGCTTGGGCTTTCAGCTGACGGCGCGTATCATGGCGGCCAGGTAGCATGTTTTTGGGGATTGGTTTTATAACTAGGCGGCTATAGACCCCTATCGGAATGGGCGTCGTGGGGTGGACGTCGCCTATGGGGTTGATGTTGAGACGGTCAAGTATGAGCCGCCCGTGTTTAGTGCGGGAGAGGCGGTGGATTTGGGCGGTCTTGTGTGCCTCTATGAATTCTGTGAGCGTGTTGTAGATGCCGAGTTGGAGGAGGTGCTGTGTGCTGGCGTACTGAGGTAGCCCCAGTGCCGCTTTGTACGCTGAACGTATAATGCTGTTCACAGCTTCCTCGTCCTTCCGGCGGAGGTGATAGTAGGGGTAGGAGTAGACTATCCTGCTAATGAGGAAAGCTTGCGTGAGCCGACAGAGGTCATCCTCCTTCATACCTCTGCGGCGGGTGCTGATGCGGCGGATAAGTACAGCGTTATGAACGCCGCTGTGAGGTTCTTAGCTTTGTTATTCCATTGCCCAAAGTTTGTTTTCATGCAAAGAAGGCGTAAACACACTGAGAAAGTTAGGTCCTTGCGAAAATTCTCCACGTATACATAACGAAGTCCGATGTACGACTATATATAATTCCGAACCACGATGAGGGTGAAACGCCGTGCCATGTTTGATGAATACATAGTATAGCGTTGTGCTAAAATAGGCTAGTGGGAAAACAACTCAAATGAATAAAGAAGGAATGAAGGGACGGTCTAGCCAATACCATGCGACTGACATACACGTCGAATGCATAAGCTTTGACTGATTCGGTTGCTTCGTAAGCAGCGTCACTTTTTCCAGGACCATTTGTGTTGGGAACTATTATTTAGACGCTGAACAAATATATTCCAGATGCTACATCACGAATAGTTCACGTACCACGTGTTTTTTTCGCCACATTTTGCATTGGGCTGATCATGGTGAAAAATTCGTGGTCGGTGTCGCACAAATCTATTCACTCAATTTATTCTTTTCATTCACAGTTAGTGAATCGAATCGATTACAAAGAGGCGTTATGGAGTGCATAGGCGCACAGTTGTCCTCTCCTTTTTAATTTCTCCGGCACCAGTTGGCGAGCTGTTTTCGTAAGGATCGGCAGCACACTACACTTTTCTTCAGGCGTTTTGCAGGGGCTTCAGATGCCTTGCAGAGAAGCGAGAGGTTTCGCTCAGGTGGACATTGACGGGCGAGCCGATGTAAAAAACGCGCATTTCAACCTATGCGCCGTTGTGGCCTACCTGTTTTCACGAGTGTAATTTAAAGAAAGTGGACATTTGTGATAAATAATAAAAAATAACAGCCAAATATACAACGAAGCCGCTTACAAATACATATAAATGAATACAACTTGGTTCTGTCGTGCCTTAATGAGCGTTATTCCTGTCGCGTGTGTCCTGCAAAATTTGTATGTTTGCTCATGATTGTGTTTTTTATCAAACCGGTAATATAACACGTATCATCAAATATCCCTCAAAAGCGACCTTAAAAAGCGGTATTAGTTGCTGTCGACATAGAAGCCATACATAAACGCTCCGAGCTCTCATGCCAGAATACCGGCTTTTCTTCTTGCGTATACTTGGGATAGTGTATGCAATGTCGGGTGCAAAAAGTGGTACGCAACATTAGAGGTTGTATGGCTTGCTGCTTTTGCGGCCATTTTCGGCATTTAGGCCAAGCTGGAGCGCCACTCATCGAAACGAGCAAAATGACTTGCCTCTGGATCAAAACAGTCTCCTTCGATCACAGTACACCACATATCTTTATTTCCAAATCCACTTTATTTCCAACCTACAAGTTGGGGGTCCCCCCGGCAAAAAGCTGTCTCAGACAGCTTGACTGGGCCCTGGGGGCCTACAGGCAGCATCATGCAGTGGACCTCACAGCACTATAAAAATGAATATGAACATGGAAATGCAGTGCTTACATTTTCTAAAGAATTACACACACAACAGATATCAAGATGAATATGAACATGAAACTTACAAACAGCATATACAGTGTTTACACTTCCTGAAGAGTTATACAATAATATTTCAATATAATATATTTGATTTCAATACGTTTAAAAAGAAACAAACCAATGCATGCTAGCACATTATGATGCAAACAAAAGTTAAGGCAGCGTCACGCAGTGGACCTCACAGCACTATAAAAATGAATATGAACATGGAAATGCAGTGCTTACATTTCCTAAAGAATTACACACACAACAGATATCAAGATGAATATGAACATGAAACTCACAAACAGCTTACAAACATCAGTTTTCCGCCGGACGAGTAGTGGTGTCAATTCATTGGTCAGTGTCATTTATTTGGATTGCAGTAATATTCATTGACTCATCAGAAAATTTGTTAATTCGTATCTAAATGAGCTAAGTGGGGCTGTGAAATCAATGTGGGGTTTAAGTTTATTATAAAGTGATGGTATGCAGAAGTCAAGTGTGGACCGGCCATAATTAGTTCGTGTACGCGGCACTCGTTTTATTTCCCTACGTAAGCTGTAAGCATGCATGGGACGGTGTGCATCGTTTGGAAGGTTATGCTTATGCATATACAGAGACAGTTTGTAGTCATATAACTTAGATGCTTTAAGCAGATTATGTTTAGTAAACAAGGCGCCGTAACTAGTTGTTACCACGGTTACCAAGCTTCTCACATGATTCTCGGTCGATAGATTTTTATTTGCCTACTCAAATTTGTTCTATTTATTTTTGATTTTTTTGAAGGCGGTATCCGACCTTGAGGTCGCTAATGGAAACCTCAACCTCAGATGCTTAGAAACACTTCTAGAAAAGCTACCAGAGCCATATCTGTTAGTCGGAGAACTCCTCTTTCTGGGGAAGTGGAGAAACTAATCCCAGAGGTCGCATTTTAGAAGATTTTATTCTGTGCAGTAATGTGTGCCTACTGAATTCAGGAAAGCCCATGTACTGCTCCCTAAAAACTGCAAAAATTAGCAGTTTAGATTTATCGTTTAATTCACCATCACCTTTTAATGATGTTAAATGTGATCTTCTGGACAACCCACGCGGAATGGATCATTTTCCACCCATTATTATACCTGAAGAGATAACTGTACAGCAGCTGTATCCCACCAGTAGTCACATACGAGGCAGAAACGAGGAGGCTAACGAAAAGGGTTCTGCTTATATTAAGGACGACACAGCGAGCACTCAGGACCAATGCCACTCCGCTAGCCCCGATTACACTGTGGAGGTCGACAGGACCAACACACCGAGGTATAGCCCGCAGGCAAATCGTTTATTTGGGGTGATTCCAAAATACGATAACCGCCCTCAGTAGCACAGGCAGCAGGAAACGGGCACGGGGAAAGCTCGATGTCACCTGGAAAAGCCGCGTTTGTCTCATGGCTCCGTCCATCCCGTCCATCCCGTCACGCGTTGTCTCATGGCTCCTTCAACTCTCTCCCCGTGGTGGGCTGCCCGTGCGGCCACCGAATACACGAGGGGGAAAGGAGGGTCGCCCACGTGACGATGTGGATGCTGCTTCCCAGCTTTCTTCTCTGCCAACCCCGAGAGAGCCGGGAGGGTAAGGGTCGCTGTAGGCCACTTGAGAGAGTTCGGCAGGATATGCGCCGCCTAGGGCGGTCGAATGGTAGACTGGATGCTCGCAACTGTTATCCCCAACCGTTCCCAATCTAGGTCTCCAAATACCTCCAGCAACTAGGCGGTGAATAGCATTGGAAATATAGTGCCTCCCTGTCTGACATCCTTCCGTACTGCAATTTTATTGCGGTGGTTATGGAGGACACCTGCGATCCTCTAGTCAAGTGCACCCTCGGAGGGCGAAGCCCTCCTCTAAAATAAGCAAATCACGGAACATGTGCTACTCTCGCTTGCACACACTTCCTTCTCTCGACCTCATCCCCTCCGTTACTCGCATCCCCATCCCCCGAAAAATTAATTTGGGCCCACTGCTTTCTGGAGTCCCGTTGTGGTTTTTTCGAGCGCGTTTCGACTCGTCCTATAGAAACTGCCCCCTTCCATACGCCGACCTAGGACAATGCCACTTCCATTGTCTTATCGCCCTCCCAATACCTATACTTCTCTCAAAATCCAACTAGCGTGCCTGGCTGGGATCGGCACAGCTGGCCGACTAAGTAGCCCTGGGCGCTCTCCCAAGGTCGTGCTGCTCTACCCTCCACCATGCTTTTCCATCCGCCACCATGATTTTCATTACAATAATTCAGCAATATGATGGCTTCCAATATTCCCTTCATAAGCTGTTCTAGTGTGAAGACAGTGGCATTCTTCGGCATTGAACCCCAGTCCTCCGGCTCAGTAGCCGAACACCCTTACCACAGGGCTAAGGCAAAATGCAACAGCAGCCATGGGCTGTGCACTGTCCGGGCGCGTTAAAACTTCGGGTGGTCCAGATTATTGTGAAGATCTTCACTGCGGTGTCTTTCATAGCTCATGAGCAGTTTGGGGACGTTAAACTGAACACAGCATGTAGCACTGTCACCTTATAAAAGCTGAAGCTGATCCAGGGGTTGCCTGGATCTTTTCTTATCTTGCCCTTAATTCCCTTACTCCCCCCCCCCCCCCCCCCCCCCCCCTCTGGTAACAAATTTGTGCAGGTCCGTGCTGTACCCGAGCGCGTGGCTGGATGACCGGAGGAACAGGAGAAGTTGTCCACGCCGCTGCGCCTGAAGCCTTGGGCGGCAGAGCTCCCCGTCTCCGAGAACCTGCACACGGTGAGCACATCGCGCAATTCAGCCAAAGCTAAAATGCTGCGGAACCATCTAACTGCATAGTCCGCAGGAGCAGGACTAAGGAAAGCGAACTTTTTTTGGATGTCTAGAGTATATGAACTCCCCTTTATGTCACAGTTGTATTGTGGCCATGATGTTCATGAATTATAAAAGATCAGTTGCGTTTGGTATATTTGAAGGACCGGTCATGCTTGCAGTCTTGCTTTACATGTTGTTTGGCACCTGTGCACTGCTGCAAGCGCGCTATAGTAGAAGATATACGCGCAGTGCAAAAACAAGGAGGTGACACATCAAGGAAAAAAAAAGGCGAGGATCCGTGTGCGAAACTACATATACATGAACTACGCGGACGACTGGGTGCTGTGTGAGTATTTGGAACCCCGGGGCCTGCTGAACTAGTTGCAAGTGAAATTAGTGATGACACATTGGAATGATGCGTGAGTGACGGATACGCTGCGAAAATGCTGAGAATGATTGAGTAATTGGGTGCGATGTCAGGCGTCACTGCAATTCAGCAGTGACGCCTTATGGCTGCTATTTAGTAATTACTTCCTTATTATAAATCTACTCCACCGTGGGGGATTTCCCTAAACATCGCACTACTCCTGTCTTCTAAGATCCCTGTAGTGGCATGCTAATTGATCGCATGTATAAAAAGAGAAAAAAATTCCAGAAACAGAAAAGAACAAAGAAAATACCTGAAGAGAACCGTAGCAGGCACCGGGCTAACCGTGACGAAAGTTGACAATGGGCTACAGTTTCAAACCCCCATAACGAATTTGCGCAGGTCACGACTGTAGGCAGACACGTGGTTGGATGACTGGAGGTGCAGGACACGTTTTCTACGTACACGAGAATCTTTGGACGGCAGAGCTCACCGTCTCCGAGGACCGGCACACGGTGAGCACGTCACTTATTGCATTCCGTGCGACAATGCCGCAGCGTCAACGAGATGGTCTGTAGAAGCAGCAGGATTGTGGAAATTGCAAACTTGACTTGGCTGCACAAAGTACCTGCGCTCCCCACACTCCCACAGTTGTGTTGTAGCCAGGGTGTTTATAATATATCTCAAGGCAATGATGTTCGGTATATGAACGGACCAATCATGCTCGTCAGTGGGAATTTCGAACTACATTTTCTATGACTGCTCAACTGTGAGCATTATGGAGTAGTAGTATAAACTTCATTCCGCAAAATGGGACGGGGTTTAGGGGTTGGAGTCTTGAGCAGCAGGTGGTGTTCCTAGGTACAGGGTCCCATTGGTTCTTGCTCCCTCCTCGGCCCGCTCAACCAGCGCAAGCTGATCTTGCGGGTCGGAGCTGGACAGAAGCTCCTCCCGCTGCTCGACTGACGGGTTTGTAATTTTGGGCTCTATCGGACTCACCCGACAGCCCCATGTGGAGTGGTAGAGGGTGGCTATCTCTCCGCACCACACGCATTCTGGAGTGTATTGCGAAACACAAGGCGCCATGATGTGAGGAGAAAGAGGCCTAGGTTCTCTTTCGAGGGTGACAGCGCCCGAGCAGTTACTTTTGTGAGACAGGATGAACATCATAATCAGAGAGGGGGGGGTGGAAAGGAACGCGGATTTCGCGCTGACTGTTGACGACGCGCAGAGACATTGCAGAATCGTTTGGAGATAGCGACGGCCCCACGGAAACGTTTTCCCTTACAATCAGGCTCATCCTTGCATTGATTCCGCGGAACAAGAATTCCTTGCTGCTGGAGGCTAAAAAAAAATAATGTGGCTTGTAACCGCTTATGAAGTGAATGAACGTAATGGCCTCATTATACGCGGAAAGCTTACAAGAAGGTTAGGCCCTAGTGTCCAATGGTGGCCATCAGGGTGGTTCCTGGTATCGTGTTCTCCCCGCCTTTTCGGTCGGGTTTTGCACGTTGTTCGGCGGCTGCCGGCATGGTTCACTGGAACAAATTATTCGCTTTGTCGCTTTGGGGACCGTAGACGAAGAGACGTACAAACTGCGAAAACGAAGTGCCCACAGTAATGGTTAACTGGCTAGCGAAGCAGCACTTACCACCAATTCGTTCTGCACTGTTTAGTTCACACGCTTCTACTGCAAAATTACAAGACATCAACATGACGAAAGCCGGCGCTGTGGCCGCTGGGCCCAAAAGACGCTGGTTCGATCCCGCGGCGATCACGTTTCCACGGAGGCGACATGCTAGAGGCCCATGTGCTGTGCGATGTCAGTGCACGTTAAAGAACCTCAGGCGATTAAAACCTTCGGAGACATTAACTAAGGCATAGCCCATATCGTGAACATGAAGACAGGAGGGTCTCCGACTTATAACTTTGTTTAATGAAGGTACAGTCGGGGACAAAAGTCTCCGGACCACGTGCTCCTCTAACGAAGCCGATAGCTTTGCTAATACGCGGCGGCTGGGGACCACCCTTGTGGAGGCAAAAGTTAAATTTTTGTTCTTTCATCTCCACAAGTGCGGTCTCCAGCTGCTGTCTGATAGTAGAGCTATAAGCTTTGTTTGAGGAACACGTGGTCCGGAGACTTTTGTCCCCGACTGTACCTTTATATTTCTATATCGATCGGCACACTGCTGTAGGTACCGAGGAAGGCCACAGCAAGGACACGTGGACAAGACATCCGAAAGATACCACGCACGCTTTTTTTTTTTTACTGGACGTTTTGTTTCATAAACGTTCATGAAACAAAACGTCCAGTATAAAAAAAAAAAGTCTGTGTGGTTGCTGCGGGCTTCTGCGGTACCTGCAGCAGCGTGCACCCTCCTCTTGCGCTTCGCTTTTTTTTTACCCAAACAACTTATATGGTTCCAAAATTTCCTTGGCCCACCTTTAGCTGCGCGATCAGGGGATTACTTTATTTTACTCTGGACGAGGACCTATACAAGCAGTTTCTATCATCGATAAGATTCCCATTTTCGGTCTATTCCTTCCTCTCTGTTTCCCTGAAGCCACCCGTAGTTGTTCAATGACCTCCTTAAATTCCTTATTGCGTCAGCCTCGTGGTTTCCTCTTTCCTTCCCAGCGGTTTGTAACTTTGCTTGTTCCATTTCCATACTGCTGAGTAGTTCTAATTACAATCCCACTTTTCCATGGGGCGTTAATCTTATGCTTTCTCAACGCCTGCTGCTATTAGCGCTATTTGTTGGACGTTGAATTTTGCTTTCGTTTTTTTGTGTTTTATACATTTCTCTTTTGATCAGGGCACGCATATGCAGAATAATACATCTATGATCACATCCTAGGCTATACTCTCCCTCCTCGTCTATTTACATTTTGGCAAGCTTGCTGTACAGGGTGTTTCACGTAACTTGAACCAGTGATTAAAAAAAGTGGTGAATCGGATCTGGGTGCAACCAAAGACATATTGTTTCCCGTCCTGTGGCGCTCCTCAGTGTATCTTTAAAATTCTGTTTAATTAGTTAAGCATCAAATTAAGCAAGTTTCCTAATACTCACTTTAGAGGCACGTGCGTTCTGTTAAGTGTGTAGAGGGGGTTTAGAACGAATCGATTCAGTTTTTTGCAGCAACGTACTTCCTCCTGATCATCATCAGCCTGACTACGCCAACTGCTGGGTAAAGACCTCTCCCGTGTCTCTCTATCTAATAACCCTTTCTTTTTGCCAGCTGCGGCACCCGTATCCCCGCAATCTTCTTAATCTCATCCTCTCACCCAACTTTATGCCCCCCCCCCTCCCCCCCTGCTGTGTTTGGTTTCCTTTGGAATCCGCTCCGTTACCCTGAAAGATCAGTGGTTATCTTGCCTTCGCATTACATTCCCTGAAAATGAAAATTGGTTTTGAGGAAAGGAAATGACGCAGTAATTGTCGCACATATCTCGGTCGACACCCTAACCGCGCCGTAGGGAAAGGGATAAAGGAGGGAGTGAAAAAAGAAAGGGGGTGGTGGTGATGAAAAGCATTTATTCGGCTGTATTGTAAGCAATTTATTCGCCTTCGTCGTCGTCGCCTCTCTGGCTGCGACTTCATTCTCTTTCACCTGAAGATTCCCATCGTCATCGCTTGAGGCTGTTCGCTTGGAAGACGTCTCTGGCGAAAGGGCTAGAATAAACGTCTTACGTGAAGTCTTCCCTTACAAATTTACAGAGAGGTGCTTGCCCCTGAGAGGCCCCCAGTGGGTCTCGCCCCTTGCAATACTTGGCGGACTCCCTCATTCCGGGATCTCGTTGGTCATGACCACTCCGCACGTCCTCCGAACCAGGCCCTGTTGGGCGGATAGTTCCTGGCAGCCGGGCAGGGCCGCCCCCCCAGTCCTCGCGGGTAGGGGAAGGGGTGATGGGGGGGGGGAGAGAAGGATTTTTCATGCATGCCCAAACCATGTGGAAGGTGTCGGCCACCTCCTCACAAAATGAGCAGCGGCCTTCCAAAAAGGATTAAAGTGCTTGAGAACCGCCGGACACAGCAGGGTGTTTTTAATGTTTGTAAAGAGCCTGAGGAGAGTTCGTTCGCCAGCTTTACCCAGTCCCTTCATAGGAACCGGGTAGCGCCGGCGTGCGGCACGTTAGTGCTCAGCAAAGTCTTGAGAAGAAATAAGAGGGCTGTGATCTGGGTTAAGGTCCTCCCAAGGAATGCCTGGTACCCGGTGAGTGAGTGCGCGGGCTACCTCATGGGCGGCTTCGTTACATGGCATGCCTTGGTGGCCGGGGACCCATATGATTGAGCGATGAGTTGGATCGCCGTCGCGAGTACTATGGTGAAGAATTTGGTAGAAGAAAGGAAGAGGGGCCGTCGTGGCGGTGGCGAAAAACATTTATCAACAATTAAACAATTACAGAGATGTGATTGGGGTAGGGCCCTATTGGCACCTTCCCCTCACAATACTAGGTGAAGCCCCTATTCCGTAATCGCATTGGCAAGCAACGCCATCCTCGTCCGTTGAACCGAGGCCTTTTTTGGGTCTTGAGGTCTTGACAGCCGAACAGGACCGCCTCCCAGTCCTCTGTGGTGGGGTTGAGGCGGGGGGGGGGGGGGGGGGGGGGGAATAGATGGGCACTCCCAAACCATGCGGGAGGTGTCAACCACCTCCCCACAGAGCTGGCACGCGCCGTCAAAGGACGTGTTGAAATACTTAAGCCCCGCCGGGCACAGTACCGTGTTAGAGTTTTGATGAGGAGGCGCTCGTCAGCGCGTCCAGTCTCTTATAAGGGGTCGGGTAGTGCCGGTGCTCCTCCTTGTAGTAATCGGTGATTTGTTTGAATGTAAGGGCCAGATTGTCTGATTTGGAGTAGGCTTCCAAGGACAGGGAGATAGCCCGGGGAGAGAGTGCGCGAGCGGCCTGATCGGCCTGTTCGTTTCCCTGGAGTCCCTGGGGACCGTATGCCCAAATCAGGTTGCGTGAAGCTGGATCTTCGCATCGGCAGCTAAATTGCAGTATGCGCCAGGCAAGGGAGGGCCACTGAGCCACCGCGGCTCCGCTTAGGCCCCATTTATTCCTCTTGATTTCATCTACGATGTCCTTTGCCAGTTGCGGCCACCGTATCCCCGCAAGCTTCTTAATCTCATCCGCCCACCTAACTTTCTGCCGCCCCCTGCTACGTTTGCCTTCTCTTGGAATCCACTCCGTTACCCTTAAAGGGCAGCCCGCAAGGGCACCTTGTGTAACGAGGTGTTGGTGCTTGGCGCCACCACGGACCCTTAGTCCCCATACCGAAGCTGTCATCCGTACCGTGGCGATAGGTTGAAAGGTGGAGGGAAGAAACCTTGAACGGTGGCGGTCGAGGAAGTGGTCAATCCTCGGCCGATGGGATCCTCGTCTGTCTACCAGGCGGGGAGTCCCGGGACCTTCCTCTGTGTATAAGGGTGAATCAGAGGAGACAAAGTATCAGGAACCCTTAGTTTATACATGCCGTATGGAAAAATCTGCAAAAAAATCTGATCGACCCCCGAAAAGGCGTCGCACCGATGTGAAGAAACTGAGTCCACAGAAGCCAGAAACGTTTGCGAAGTTTTTTATGCTTCACTCAAACACTAATGTACCGGTAGCCAACCTATCTGCATTTCTCATCGCCAACACCCTAAAAAGTTGTGTAGGCAAAGACTACAAAAGCAAAAAAGCAATGAACCGGAGACCTCCTTGTAGAAATAAACACAAAAGAACAGAGCACCAAACTGATGTCATTACAGAATCTTGGAGAAATGAGCATACAGGTAACCCCGCACCGCACCCTGAACCACTCAAAGGGCGTCATGTCTGAATATGAACTCCTACAGATACCGATGCGGAAATGGAACAAGAACTAGCCGAACAGGGAGTAATAGCAGCCCGACGAATAACCATCCGGAGAAACAATGCTGAATCAAGACCAAACATATTGTACTAACTTTCAATAGCACAACTCTGCCTGACTCCATCCATGCCGCATACCTCCATTGTAAAGTCCGCCCATACATACCGAATCCGAGACGATGTTTCAAGTGCCAGCGCTTTGGACACAGCATGTTGGCCTGCCGAGGCAAACCCACTTGTGTCACATGCGCAGAAAACGCACATACAGAAGAAAGATGCGAACGCACACCAAATTGCATCAACTGCAATAGCGCACATGGCGCGTACTCCAGGTCGTGCCCAGTCGGGAAAACAGAAAAACAAATCATAACTTTGAAGACCACAGAAAACCTGTCCTACCTTGAAGCAAAAAAACGCGTCTCTTTCCAACAGAAAGGGACATACTCTGAAGCGGTGACGCGGGGACCGCCGCCGCCTTCAGTTTCTGTCGGCACACAGGTCGATCCGAAGGACTGTGGTCGACAGCCAAGTCCCCACCACAGAAGTCGGTGACACAGTCCACAGGGCTGAAAATATCGCGGGAAGACCACGCGATCCTCGCCGGAGGCCCTCAGGCCCCACTTTCAGCAGCGGCACCCTCGGCGACAGACACCCAGAACAGCTCTGCTGAACTGGACCTGTTGCCCCACCCCTCTAAGAAGGCAACTGCTGACCCAAGAGACTCTGCCCCTGGAGCAGAGCATGGTTCACTGGTGCCAACAAAAAAGACGAATGCGAAGGCCACGGGCCATCGCAAACAAGAAACATCCTCCACGTCCACCGTGGAGGAGATGGATGTCAGCGAAAGTCCGCTGACATCTAAAACACACGTATCCGCGGATTCTCCGCGGAAATCCGGCGCCACGAAAGTGGCGATGGATACAACTCCTGGTTCGCCACCGCTGCAGCGGCGGCGAGACTCCCTAGAGAAAAAAGGGAAACCACGAATCACTGCCCCTGAGAATAAGTAACTTTCCCCAATCCCCAACTTATCACAATGGCGTATCTAATACAATGGAACTGTAGAGGTCTACACAGAAACTACACAGACATAACCGATATGCTCAAAACAATGGCACCTACAGCTGTGTGCCTGCAAGAAACGAACCTTGGGCAACAGCACACAAACATCTTAAAAAAATATAATATTTTCCGGAAAGACCGAGTACAAGCTAGCCGACTCTCAGGGGGCGTCGCTATCATAACGCAAAGCGATGTCCCTGCAAGGGAGGTATCATTAAAGACGAACTTAGAAGCGGTCGCAGTAAACATCATTAGCCATAAAACAATAACAATATGCTCTGTGTACATACCACCACACAACACAATAGCCATGCATGACCTAGAAGAACTTCTGGAACAGTTGCCAGAGCCATATGTAATAATAGGGGATTTTAACGCACACTCCTCATTCTGGGGAAGTGAGCATACTGATTCCAGGGGTCAGCTCATCGAGGATATAATTCTTTCGAATAACATATGTTTAATGAATACGGGAAAAGCCACGTACTGCTGCCCCCAGCTCTGGAAAAATGAGCTGCCTCGATTTAGCATTTGCATCACCATCTGTTCTTAATGATTTTATTTGGGATGTTTCAGATGACCCCCGGGGAAGTGATCACTTACCTACGGTTTTAAAACTAACATCAGCTACATTCATCCTCCCTACGAAGCCACGGCGATGGAAAATTCACCTCGCCGATTGGGCACTTTTCAGAACGAAGGCCACACTAGAAAAAGAATATGCCGAAACCCTTACTATAGAAGAACTAAATGAAAAATTTGTCACATGCTTAATATCTGCAGCAATAGAAGCCATCCCACAAACGTCTGAAATTTCACGAAAAACACATAAAGTTTGGTGGTCAAATGAATGCTCAATGGCTAAAAAGCAGCAAAACAAGGCTTGGGGCAACCTTCGCAGATATCCCACTGCAGGAAACTTGCTCATCTTCAAAAGGGCTAGAGCCAAAGCACGATACATTAGACGCAGCGCAGAAAGGGCATCATGGCAAGAGTACATATCCTCCATAAACAGCTCAATATCATCAAAGAAAATGTGGGAGCAGGTGCGGAAATTCACAGGAAATTTTACTCCATTCACATTTCCAATGCTAACAACACCCGGTACTCAAAAAACATTAGAAGAGCAGGCCAACATATTGGGTGAGCATTTTTCCACAGTTTCAAGCGCATCCAACTACACACACACATTTCAAAAGCACAAAACAATAGTAGAAAAACAAAGCCTGCCCTTTGGAACATGCATACATGAAGACTACAATCAGCTTATTACCATGCAGGAACTAAACACAGTACTAACATCCGGTAAAATGACAGCACCAGGCCCAGACAATATACATTATGCCATGCTTGCTCACCTCTCTGAGGCTGCCATAGAGGCTCTCCTAAAATTTTTCAATAAAATATGGATGACTGGAGAAATCCCCCAAGCATGGAAAGAAGCAATCATAGTACCCTTTCTAAAACCTGGCAAACCACAAACTAGTCCCACCAGTTACAGGCCAATAGCACTAACTAGCTGTATAGCAAAATCATTCGAAAGCATTCTAAACATCAGACTAACCTTCATACTTCAGTCCCAGCAACTTTTAGATATACACCAGTGCGGTTTTAAAAAGACATGTTCCACAACCGATCACCTTGTACGCTTTGAGAACACAGTCCGGGAAGCGTTCATCCACAGCCAACACTGTATCGGAGTCTTCTTTGATCTGGAGAAGGCTTACGATACCACGTGGAGGTTAGGTATCCTCCGTGACCTAGCGGACCTAGGTATCCGCGGCAGGATGCTGAGCTGTTTGAGCGACTTCCTGACCAATCGAACGTTCAGAGTCCGCCTAGGCGCAACCTTCTCCAAGACTTTTATCCAAGAAACTGGAGTGCCCCAAGGGTGCATCCTCAGCACGACCTTATTTGTCATCAAAATGAACTCCATAGGAAAAGTAATCCCAAAATCGATAACGTACTCAGTTTACGTAGACGACCTCCAAATAGCATGCACGTCTTCCAGCATACCTACCTGTGAGCGGCAAATACAAATAACAATAAATAAACTGGCTACCTGGGCAGATAGAAACGGATTTAGATTTTCCCCTCAGAAAACAGTAGCGGTTCTGTTCTCTTTGAGACGAGGCCTACAGGCCGACCCCACACTATATTTAAACCAAACCCCACTACCTGTCAAACAAGAGCATAAATTCCTAGGGATAACTTTCGATAAAAAGCTCACTTTCTTGCCACATATAAACAGCTTAAAGAAAAAAGCTTCCCTGGCCCTCAATATGCTGAAAATACTATCAAGAAAACGCTGGGGGTCTGATAGAGCTTCCCTGTTACATATATATCGTTCTCTGGTTCGCTCTAAGTTAGACTATGGGTCCATAGTATATGGCTCAGCAAGACCGTCCTACATAAAACGACTGGATCCTGTCCACAATCTTGGTTTAAGGTTGTCTTCCGGTGCTTACAGAACTTCACCAATAGCAAGTCTGTATGTGGAAACTAATGAACCTTCCTTAGAAGATCGAAGAACAGCACTAACTTGTACATACATCCTCAAAATCCTTTCTCAGCCCAAACATCTCTGTTACCCAATTGTCACGAAATGCCCATCCCGAATACTCTTCAACAACAAGCCCCATGCGATTAAGCCGTTGCTCTTGCGCTTCGAAGAAAAATGTCAAACTCTGAACATACTAAACGAAATCAAAAATATTGCCCCAAGACACGAAGCGCTACCACCGTGGTACACTCTCCCCATAGTGTGTGACGTCACACTAACACGCCTCAGGAAAACCTGTACACCACACGACCATATAATACAAGAATATCTAGCACTACAAGAAAAATACAGAAATTACACGTCATTTTATACTGACAGGTCAAAAACTCATGCTCATGTAGGAAGCGCAGTAATACAAGGAGAAAATAAAAATGCAGTACGACTGCCGTCTTGTGCTACAGTTTTCACCGCTGAGTGTTATGCCATTTGTGTTGCGGTACAGAAAATAACAAATGAAAACATCAAAAACAGCATCATTTATACAGATTCACTGAGCGTTCTTACAGCATTAAAATCCAAAAATGCCACGGAGCCACTGATAGGAAGCATCATACACAACATAGTAAAGATCACAACACAAAAACATGTTATAAAATTCTGCTGGGTTCCCAGTCACGTTGGCATTAGGGATAATGAGAGAGCCGACATGTGTGCTGCACAAGCCGGAACCATGGAAATAAAACATGTGAATTTGCCTCCTAGGGATTAGATGAAGTTAGTACGTAGCAAACTAAGAGCCAAATGGCAAGCCTCTTGGGAAAATGAAGGAAACAACAAGCTGCATACTGTAAAGCCCATTTTAAAAGAATGGAAATCATGCCGCCATAAAGAGCGTTTTATCGAAGTAATTTTATGTCGTTTACGCATAGGTCACACACACATCACCCATAACTTCTTATTAACAAAAAAAGACAGACCTCTGTGTGAAATGTGTGGTGAGGAGCTCACAGTAAATCACATTTTAATTTCTTGTTCGCATCTCGAAGTACTTAGAAAAAGTTTTTTTACGGCATTTTACAATGAACACATTCCATTTCATCCCGCATTGCTTTTAGGCGAGCAAGCACTTGTCGAGTTTTCACTTGTTTGTAAGTTTCTAAAGAAAGCCAATGTTTTAAATCTATTATAATGTAACCTCTGTACACTTGACATAACATCATCTAACCTTGTGTTTGGCGCATACTTATACTTACCGTATACCGTATACTTATAAAGCACGGATAAAAAAAGTACTCCTGGTAGAAAAAAAATGATCTGTCTCCTTGTTATCTCATTTAGGTTTGTGTTTCGTTTGTATTGCTGTGTTCATTGTTAGATTATTGAAATATGTCGATACAAATGTTGCTTCTTCATGCTTTTGACACTGTAATAATTTTTCTGGTTAGGAGCTAATCTTTTGTTGAGATAAATATTTATGCAACTGTGGTTCTTACCTTTTGACACAATAATAACTAACAGGTTGTGATGTAAGCTTTTTTTTTGAAGAAAAATTCTCTTGTTTTCTGTAGTACTTACGGTTTTAATTTCATATAATGCTTGTTCACAATGCTTCTGTTTTCTGCACGTAATGAATGGTGTAACATACTTTTTTTCAACGGCATTTGTAGCATAGAGAGTGCAATGTATCTCGCCAGGAGGCGAGGCCTTGTCAGGCGTAGATGAAACGCCTTTTGCCTCGTCTTCCTTGGTAGAATCATCCTCTTTTAAACTCTCTTGCTCATGATGTATACTTGCTTTCTACCAGAAATAAAGTGAATTTGAATTTGAATTTGAATGATAGCCATAGTTGCTTATGCGCCATAAAACCCTATATAACGTAACGTAAGCTTAAAGGGCAGCTGCACCACTTTTTGAGAATTTCGCGATGTTCAAGGATTCAAATCTATATAGGCTGTAGGTAAAGCATGCCACGTTTTTTTGCACTAGCATTTAAAATGGTCACGTAATCGACGATTGAATTTTGCGCTTCTCCTCAAAGCACCAAAGGAGTGCGGGGAAGTTTAGCGTGACGTCACAGAAGGTATGATTTCAAGTTACCGCTGCCGTCAGCCACACACTAGCGTTCCTTGTTGAATGCTGCCTAACAACGTTCGGAGGGCATTGCCTTTGGCGACGTTGGTTTTTCCTTCAAATTGGGCGTGTATGCATTGAAAATGTACCGATACCTTCGATGACGTCATCATGCCCCCCCCCCCCCCCCCCTTGGCGTTGTGCTCTGCGGAGAAGCCCGAAGGCCGTCGCGATTTTAATCGGCGATTACTTCACCATTTCAAATGCTAGCCCAAAAGGACTACGCATGCTTTACCTGCAAGTTTCACACATCCGACCCATTTAAGCTCATCGATTTCTGAAACCAATGCAGTTGCCCTTTAACGACAACCGGTTATTTTGCTTTCGTATTACATGCCGTGCCGAAGGCCATTTTCTCCTCTTGATTTCGACTGGGATGTCCTTAACCAGCGTTTGTTCTTTCACCCACTCCGCCCGCTTCCGATCTCTTAACGTTACACCTATGATTTTTCTTTCCATAGCTCGATTCGTCGTCCTTAGCTTAAGCTGAACCCTTTTCGTTAGCCTCCATGTTTCTGCCTCATAGGTGAGTACCTGTACTATACATCCGTTGTATACTTTTCTCTTGAGGGATATTGGTAAACTACCATTCATGATATCTGAGAGAGCCTGTCATATGCGGTCCACCCCATTCTTATTCTTTCAGTTAATTCATTTCATTTATTGTTTTCTTAAACGCCTGAAGGCATTACATAAGGGGGGACGTATTGTTGAAACGGCGTAAGGCGATGTGAACATGCATAACAAACAGGAAATCAAACGTGCACACTCACATGGCAAGGGCTCCAACCATGACAGGATTCGACAACAGGTGATACACCACTCTTGAAAGACAGATTAAACAATATTTGCTGCAAAGTGCGCTTATGCGACCAGGATCTGTATGAGATGAATTTTTATTTTCTCCCGGAATGTTTTGTGATCAGTGCATGAAACGATGTCGTTAGGCTGTGAATTCGAGTGTTCTCGCGTTGGCAAAGAATGGGTTGTTGTAAGCATTCGTGCGGGCACCCTATGCGTGCTATCGGGTTTCCGTGACTGAGCCGTAAGGACGTTCGTAGTGACGTGGTTAATAGAGTGTGTCGTGTTCTCGTGCTATGACAAATGTATTGAGTAATCATAGGCGGGAAACGACAGGGCGTGACTCGGAGGGACTGCTTGAGGGCGGTGACGCCGGTTTCTCTTGAGTAACATGAAGTAATGAACCGAGCTGCACGATTTTGGATCGATTCCAAATCGACGGTGAGATATGATTGCCATGGGTGCCAGATGGATGATGCACACTATAATTTTGGCCGTACAAATGTTTCGTCTTGAAATGTTTCGTACGCCAGCTGTTTTATGTTAGGGGATGCAGATTTCAGATTACTTCTCTGGCAGCCAAGTGTGAGTGTAGTATCGGAGCAAATAGTTGTAATGTGGGTGACCCATGAAAATGATGGTGCGAGATGTACACCTAGGTGATTATAAGATATTGCAGCGGTGATCGGCACTGATGAGATACTGTTAGTGTGCACATGCGATATGGTGGGTTTGTGAGTGAGGGAAAATGATGTGCATTCAGATAGATGTAATGGCGCTCGCCATTTTTCGCACCATGATGCAATAACGTCAAGGTCCTGTTGCAAAACAAGGTTATCAGTCGGGATATTTATTGCATTATAAATGGCGAATCATGCGCGAAGACTCGTAATTTGCATTGAATGTTAGAGGGTAGGTCGTTAATGTATATTAAGAAAAGTAATGGTGATAGGCCGGCCCCTTGAGGGACACGTGATGTTACATCTCGTAAGGGTGACTACAGGTTTTCTTACTGAATTTGATCCTAGTGCCAGTGGAAATAATCTACGCGCTGACTGATATAATCTGCGTGCCATGAATTTAATCTGAGTGCAAAACATTTAATCCACGCGCCAGCGTATTTAATCCAAGCGCCAACTCAAACAATGCGAGCGCCAACCAATTTAATCCACACTCGAAAAACGAATGCTGTAGAAGACTCCAAAGCATAGAACACGAATACCAGGAATAAAGATTAGATAATTTTTCAAACCATGCGATGCCTAAGCGAAGTGTCCACATATTGCATAGCTTTCATCAATATTATAACCAACAATACTTTGATACAAGTGTTTTAAAGCGCCGTTTAAAGCGCACAATATCAGCATTAAAAAGCTGCACAGGGGCTCAGTGCTATGGCTTACTAGCTCTTTATTACGACCATAGAACGGAGGAGGGCACAAATGCACACACTGTTTATAATGTAACATTGAATCCACTGTCTTCAATAAAAGATGCGATTATTTTGTCAGATAGTCAAAGAAAGTGTTAATAAACCGTACTTTAGATTAGCCCTACGTAGTTTCGTGTGAAAAAAAGGTACACAGCCAATGATGGAAAGTTCCAAAGCAAAAGGCAAGTTTTGCGCCTCCATTTCTTGTGGATTGTCGTCTGCTTTTGCAAAATATGCTAGGACAACAGAAAAAGACATAGATATGTGCACTCGTTATAGAAATCTGTGAACTTTCTTTTTCAAGAAATAAGATTTATTTCTCAGGCACGTAAAAAAGCATTGTTAAAAACACAGAAGAAAAGGAAGTTTCAAAGCAGACGGCTTTGTGTGTGCCGCATTGTGGCTGCATTTGCACAACGGAGTAGAGCCGGACGGTGGTGGTACGCACTCGTATACTATAAGCAGGTGATAGTGTACCACTTTTCTTACATCTCGCATGGACATTAACGCGCAGTATTTTCTTCCATGGAAGCCGATGAGCCGTGAGCTTAGATCCTAATTGGACACCGAAAACGAGGACCGCCATTCAAGCTCCCAGATGCACCAAGAAGAAAGAACAGCAAAGTCTCTGAACATGACAGGGCCAGAATTCTCGATGTGTCAAGGCGTGGAGGAGATGTGAAAAAAAATGGCAGACACGCTGGGCATCAATTTAAAGACAGCAAGATCAATTGCAGCTACCGATAGAGAGGTGTTGAAGAAAGGCGGAACGTCGAAGAAATTCGGAAATGAGGTTGTAGCGGCTCTCAAAATTATTGTGGACAACAACTCTGCTTTCACTCTAAAGCAAATAAAGCAGGCGGCGGAAGAAGAATTGCCCGGAATTGCCATCAGCACAAGTAGCATCGATCGCCTACTGGATGCGCACGGCTACTCTATGAAGTTGGTGACTCAGAGGCCGATCGACCGCAACAGAGATGACGTGAAACGCACCCGCAAAGCATATGCGCAGTGGCTGCAGTGTGAAGGACCCCGCTTGTGCAGGTTTTACGTTGATGAGACCAACTATAACATATGGTGTTCAAAGAGCTTCGGCCGTGCGATTAAGGGGCAACCTGCGGTGCAGACGACGACTGGCACCAGAGGCGCAAACCTTAACATTATCGCCTGTATGTCAGCAAACGGTGTCATACATTGGACGGCTGTCGACAAGGTTCACTGGGTCGTGTTTAAGGAATTTTTGAGCGATATATCAGCCCGTGTCGAAAGTGAAGAGCCTGGTTCAGAAGCCGTTTTTATTTTTGATAATGCTCCCGCTCACAGCCAAGCGGAACAGGCAATCCTGGCCAGTCAGCTGCACTCAATCAAGAGGTTGCCTCCTTACAGACCATTTTTTAACCCTATAGAGGAAGTGTTTTCGAAGTTCAAGTCTGAAGTCAAAGCTTTCCTCAGCGAGCGGAGAGACTTGGCGCTCACCACTCCGCCCGGACTGACTAAAAGGGAGCATCGGCGCAGTTTATTGCTCGACGCTGCTCCACACTGTATGCAGCAAGTACAGCGAGTAGAATGCGCTGCTTTCGACCGCCATAACTTTTCTTTTATACCAGCAGCTTTGCGTGAAGATGACATGTAAAATGTGAGATCACACTTTGCGCCACCTAATGTCCTACAGAAAATAAAACTGCATTTCAAAGACGGCCCCTTCTGTGCTTGTATAAGCCTAGATTGTTAACACCGCTATAAGGCAGCCGCCAGTAGCTATTCTTGACCTAGGCTGTAAGCTCCGGTGTAGCTTCTCTCACTTTCCGTTCTAAAACTAAATAAACCTTGAAGTGAAGAACCGTTCCTCCGGTTCTGTGACTCGTCCCACCTAGAAGAACTCTGCATTACACTGCTACCTTTGTTTCTGCTAGTGGTGTTGATTCTTTATCACAGCCTCCCGAAAAAATTTTGAACCGGTTGCATGAAAACAGTATAAAGGCCGGAATTGTAACTAGCATGCAGATTCAGCGCATAAGACAACCCATAATCAGCAGTGCTTACCCAACTAATACACGACAGTCACAAGCCTCAAGAGTTGCATAAAATACTGAGGTTTAACAGCTGCTAATGGCTCTTTGATGTTGCAAGGTATGCGAAGAAAACGAAATAGTGCATGAGAATGTGACTCACAGGCTTGCATGGTCTCAGAAAATATCTTAACTTCGCTTTATTTATTCTCTGTTCGCATTTATTCGCATGCGGATTAAATTGGTTGGCACCTGGATTAAAACAGCTGGCGCTTGTATTATTTGCGTTGGCACTGGGATTAAATACGCTGGCGCTTAGATTAAGTTACATAGCAGGCAGATTATATCTGTCGGCGCTCAGATTATTTCTGCTGGCACTAGGATTAAATTCAGTGGGAAAACCTGTAGACGTCATTTGCGGATTTGAACTTCGAGCGCTCTTTTAAAAAAATGTTCAAGCCAGCATAATTAGATTGGTAGGAATCCCGAGGCACGAAAGTTTCGCAAACAGACGATGATGAGATACGCATTCGAATGCCTTTGAAAAAGTCTAAAAAGATTGCATCTGTCTGGAGGTTATGGTCCATGTCCTTAAGTATGTGTTGGGTGAACACGGCCAGCTGTGTTTCACGTGAAAGC